>NC_043716.1:4502913-4505190 GCF_006229205.1 Suricata suricatta
GGAACGGGCTGCCGGCCTCCCGGCGGTGGCACAGCCTCTTCCCATCAGCGCCGGGAGACCGTGAGCTGGATTTCGTGATCCCCAACTCCTGACACCGATACGTCATCGCCTAAACGTCCCACGTTCGTAGATGAGATCAATCCGACCTGCCAAGCGGGCCCGAGGTGAAGTCTGGGGTGTGAGTCCGTGTCGGACCCCCTCCCGCGAAGGAGACGCGGGGTCTCAGTCATCTCCCAGAGCACGTTCTGGGAGAGGAACGAGCGGTTTTACTCCAGACCCCGGTGAGTGGACGATGTGCCAGTGTCTTCCGTACGTTCTCGAGCACGCGGACCCGCGGGCCGTCACACCCGTCCGTCCAGCGCCGCCGCACATGTGTGACCGCGCTGCCCACGCCCCGGGCAGGACGGTAGGAAGCGTCATTCTTCTTACTTTACCGGTGCAGAAACCAAGGCGCAGGGGCATCGGGTGTCTTGCCTGAGGTCACACAGCTCGTTTGCAGCCGAACCAGGACTATCAGTAAATCCTGCCTGACCCCCAAGCCCGTGCCTGTTCGGCCATGGGGCCGTCCTACACCGCAGCTTCGCTGGCTTAGCTCCGGAAGGCACCTGCCAAGGGTTTGCCCCCCAGCCTAATGGTGGGACAGGACTCGCCGGAACAGAAGTGGAAGCCCCCAGTCCTCCCCGCTCGTGGCCCCTGGTTTTCTCCTGTCCTTCTGTCCCCCACACCCCCGCCACAGGCAGCACTGAACCAGCTCAGGGAACCCGTGGACCTGGGAAAGGCGGCCAGCTGGGGTGCCTGGGGTGCTCAGTTGGTTACGCATCCGACTGACTCTTGATTTCGGCTCAGGTCGTGATCTCACGGTTTGTGAGTTCAGGCCCCAAATCAGGCTCTGCGCTGCCCTCCCATCCTTGTGTATGCACGCTCTCTCTCTCTCAAAAATAAATAAAAAAGAAAAAATAATGAAATGGAAAATGCTGCCTGTGTGTCCTGTTACAGACTCCATTGTTTGCCACCACCCTCTCACATCGTTAACACAACCAGCAGTCTCCTGCTCTGATGAGCAATATTGATGATACATTTTGTACACATTTATGGCTTTTTCCTGGATAAACTTTCTGTTTCTGTTATATGTGTCAAACGGAATATGTAACATTGAATTTTATCATTTATTTATAGTGTGTTTGATTCACAGAGTCTTAAATTTGGACCATGGGCTCACATTCTCCTATATTTTAATTCTTAGATTCTTTTTTAAACTTTAGCTCTTTAATTCATCTGGAATTTAATTGTGAACCAACGGCTAAAATTGAAGACTTAAAAGTGCAGGGGTGCCTGGGTGGCTCAGTCAGTTAGGCGTCTGACTTCAGCGCCTTCAGCGTCATGATCTTGCAGTCTGTGAGTTTGAGCCCCGCGTCGGGCTCTGTGCTGACAGCTCGGAGCCTGGAGCCTGTCTCCGGATTCTGTGTCTCCCTTCCTCTCTGCCCCTCCCCTGCTCACACTGTCTCGCTCAGAAAATGAATGAATAAACTTTTTTTTTTAAGTGAACTGACTTCCTCCTATAGATCACTTTAGTTCATTTTCTTATCTGATTGCGATGGCTTGGACTTCCCAGAACTTAATGGAATGGTGTTAAGATTTAACCCTGGCCGATTGCTGCCCACCCCTCCACTCCCCCGGCACATTGGCACTGCGTGGAGATGTTTTTGGTTGTCACACTTGTGGCAGGCAGGGAGGCGTGTATGCGGCTGGTGACTAACAGCTAGAGCCCTGGGGGGGTGCTGGTGCCCATCATGCAGTGCACAGGTGCAGGGGACCAGCCCACGCACCAGAGTCTAAGGGTCCTTGAGTAGGGGGTTGGTGTCGGCGCAGTATCTATAAGAAAGAACACAGACAAAGTGAATGGTGGCAAGATTGCACTTTACTATGATGCTTAGGATCTTTATATACCGTAGGTGACTACATCATTCTTCTAATGATTACATTGTTTGTAACTTCCAGAAAAAATTATTATTTTCACGGTAGAGAGAACAGAAAAATCAAAACAGAAACGAGGTACAATACAGAAGATCAAAAAACAAAATTCATCACTCAAAATACATCAGCAGGGGTTTACTTTATGTATATAGTATAATATTAACCAAAGCTTAAGAGAAGGCCATTTTTCTTTAAAGGTGAACATGATGATTTACGGGTAAAGTGCCCCTGACCAGGAAGGGAGTTTCAATCTGAAAATTTGCCCACTCACCAAAACTAATTAAAGGTCATAGAAAACTAACT
>NC_043716.1:4505290-4508013 GCF_006229205.1 Suricata suricatta
TTCCAGACAAGCTGGAGATATGCACGTTCCTCTTGGTGACTTACAGCGGGATCTCCACAGGCCTTTTGGCTGAATGGGCCCCTACACGCAGGACCTTCCCCCACAGCCCAGGATTTTCTGGCTCAGGTTGAGATGCCTTGTGTTCATGGACAGTAGGATTAGCAAGTCCCGCCTGCTTCTAGTCGGTCGAAAACCAGCGCTTTGCTCACTGAGGGCAGCCTGGCGCCGTGTCTCCGTGACGACCGGTCCGGGATGCGTGAGCGACACGGGCAGTGTCCCCATGACGCAGGTGCCCGGTCAACGCTGAACAGAGAAGAGAGAGAGAGAGAAGCGGTGTCTGCAAATGACACACGGACGGCGCTGGTACTGTTTTCCCATCCTGGGGCCTCTGCGCTTCCCAGACAAAGAGGCGTCCCAGCCTCTCCTGCTGCCCACCTGCTTCTCTCCCGGGACTTCAGACCCCGTGCCTTCTACGGGGACGTGACCGTCGGGAGTCAGGAAGACCTGGGGTCCTGTCGCAGCCCCGTCCCTCGCTGGCTGTGGGTGTCAGACCCCTGGACAGGGTCCTACCCGCCTCCTGAAGCCTGTGCACTCTGTTCCCTTGGGAGATGCACTTACCTAGGGCTCCAGGACATGAGTACTCAGCTCAGTGTCTGGCCCGTGGTAAGTGCTTATGGCACATCCCCACACAGCCCCGGGCACGGGCACCTCCCACTGCAGACACCTGCCGGCCCGTTCTGGGGAAGGCGTGCCAAGCTCCCCAACAACCCCCGACACCGGGAGCTGAGAGAGAAGCCCTCCCGGGAGCCGCTGGCCAGTGTTTTATGCCAGTTACCTTTGAAACGTGTACTGCAGACCAGGGCACCTGGGTGGCTCTGTCAGTTAAGCGTCCAACTTCAGCTCAGGTCCTGATCTCAGGGTTCATGAATTCGAGCCCGACATTGGGCTCTGTGCCGACGGCTCAGAGTCTGCTTCAGATCCTCTGTCTCCCTCTCTCTGTCCCTCCCCCTCTCATTCTCTCTCTTACTCTCCCTCTCTCTCTCGTCTCTGGCTCAAAAATAAACAAACACGTAGATATTTCAATGTTTACTGCGAACCTACAAGATAGGTGATCTGATGGCCCCTGAGCAGATGAGGAAGCTGATGCACAGAGAGGGCAGTGCGGTGCCCGTGGGCACTCAGCCAGTAAGTGGTAGAAGTTGGGTGTAGAGCCCTGCTCTTGGCCGCTTAACCACACTGTCTCCTCATCCCTTCCGGCCCCTGGAGCAGCTCGGCTGGGGGACCCTGGCCACACCACCTCCAAGGGTTTTGCTGTCACCCCTCTCAGCGAGGCCCCCAAACCTGTGCTTTGGGCTCAAGGCCCGTGGGCAGCGCTGGGTGGAGGCTGAGGACAAGGGGGGGCCCTGCTGCAGCCCTCATGCTGCCACCCGGGGCAGACAGAGCTGCGGACTCAGGTGCAGTCCCCAGAGTGCCTGCCACTTCCCGGCATCCCAAACTCTCCCCGAGGAGCTCTGGCGGCAGCCCGATGGCCTGGTGGCCTTGGGGGATGTACTTAACCTCTCTGTGCCCCAGCTGGCATCTGGGAGGAGATTCAATTACACGGCAATGAGCCTAGTCCTGCAGGGCCTGCTTGTTAATCGCCAGCTGGAAAATGCAACCATCTGAGCCCCCGGAAGGCCACCCGGCCACGACCTCATTCACTAATCCTGTTAGATTCGGCCGCTCCCCTCGCTCAGCCGCTGGGAAGGTGACCTTCTGGAACAGAGGGCTCTTCGTCCGGACGTGCTGCATCTAGGCGAGCTGCGCCATGGGCACGGAACACGCGGGACCTGGCCGTCGCGGGGGTGGCAAGGCATCCCCATGGGGCCAGTGAGACAGCCGTGTGCCAGCCGTGTGCCAGCCATGTGGTGCGGCAGCCCCGCTGCCAGCACGGTCCGCAGCAGCACGCTGGGCTGGGCCACATTGGGGCTCTGAAGCTGGCACCGGACATCATTCACTCCCCCCGGGGCAGCTCTGTGCCCTCAGCCTTTCACAGGCTAGGGACCCTGAAGCTCAGAGGAGTCAGGTAGCTTTCCCGGAGACACAGAGCAGCAGAACTGACCTTGATCGAGCGAGGGCTCCCCCACAAAGTCCACACTTCTGGGAGAGTTACAGACCTGTCAGGGCACATCCTTCCTATGTTCTTGTAAACTGTCCCCGCTGGGGGGTTCAGACCTGCAGTGTGTGTCAGGGGGTCGCTAGGGACTCGAAGCCCATGTCTACACAGGACAGGCGTGGCCTCTCGGTGCTGAGTGCTCAGCGGGGCTCTGGCCTCCTGCAGCACTGGTCTGCAGGAAGTTCAGGGTGTCAGCCCCCTGGTGTCCTGGGTGCCTGGCTTTGTGGGGACGGCGTGAGCAGATCTGCCTTTTCGTGTGGGTCCCGGGCCTCCTGCTGGACGGACACTCATGTCTTCCTGCAGGTCAGATTGTGGTTCCCAAAAAAGGCCACAACACTCTTCAGAGTTCCGAATATGCTTCTAGAACCTTGCCACGCCCCCAGTGAGGAGGAGGGGATCTGTCCGCCCCACCCCTTGAAGCCACATCAAGGACCAGGTTTCAGGGGAGACGCAATGTCACCTCTGACACCGGCCATAAATGGCAGGACACCTGCCATGTTCTGTCTTGGGCTGGGTGGCTTTGGAACGCAGTGGCCAGGCCGTGAGGAAGCCTGGTCCTCGTGAACAG
>NC_043716.1:4508113-4556608 GCF_006229205.1 Suricata suricatta
TGCCACGCCCCCAGTGAGGAGGAGGGGATCTGTCCGCCCCACCCCTTGAAGCCACATCAAGGACCAGGTTTCAGGGGAGACGCAATGTCACCTCTGACACCGGCCATAAATGGCAGGACACCTGCCATGTTCTGTCTTGGGCTGGGTGGCTTTGGAACGCAGTGGCCAGGCCGTGAGGAAGCCTGGTCCTCGTGAACAGGCCACGTGTCAGGGCCCCAGCTTGGGTCCCAGCCCTCGGTCCCCAGGCCGCCCCAGCTGACCCCCAGGCTGTGTCTGCTGAGCCCTGCCCAGTTTTGCAGACTGGTGAAGTGAACAAAGTAAATGATGTTACAGGTTCTGTGAAAAAAATTTTTAATGTTTATTAATTCTTGAGAGAGAGAGAGAGGGAGAGAGAGAGCGCATGCACAGGTGAGCAGGGGAGGGGCAGAGAGAGAGGGAGACACAGAATTGGAAGCAGCTCCAGGCTCCGAGCTGTCAGCACAGAGCCCAACGCGGGGCTCGAACCCACGAACTGTGACATCATGACCTGAGCCGAAGTCAGATGCTTAGCCCACTGCACCCCGCAGTGCCCGACATTACCATAGTGACTGGAACTTTCTGGACCCACCGCTGTCCAGGAGCAGCCTGTCACACTCACATGCAGGGCTGCCGGCTAGGTCACGTGTGTAGGGACACAGGCAAGGGCGCAGCTCACTGGGCCTGGGTGTCAGCTCTGGGCTATGCTGGCCTCTGGGGGCTGCACTTGTGTGAAGGGTCTTGTGCCAGGGGGACCCCTCACCTCTTCCCCAACAAAGGCTCTGGTAGGGGCCTCCCCGCCCCTGGATCCTAAGTTCTTGGAACATTTTTCTTCATATCTAATAACACCTCCACTTTTAAATTTCCACCCATTTGTCCTAATTCTGTTATCTGGGTCCACACGGAGGAGGGTGGAAGACATTCCTCTGTCTTCTCCTTGTCTGGCTAACCCTCATAGTTCGTTTTTTCCTTCTTCTTGTTTAAGGTGTATTTATTTTGAGAGACAGAGACAGAGTGTGAGCGGAGGAGGGGCAGAGAGAGAGGGAGACACAGAATCCGAAGCAGCTCCAGGCCCTGAGCTGTCAGCACAGAGCCCGATGTGGGGCTCGAACCCCTGAGCGAGATCATGACCTGAGCTGAGGTTGGATGCTCAACCGACTGAGCCACCCAGGTGTCCTTTTTTTTTTCTTTTTTAATGTTTATTAATTCTCAAGAGAGAGGAGAAAGCAGGGGAGGGGCAGAGAAAGAGGGAGACACAGAATCCAAAGCAGCTCCAGGCCCTGAGTTGTCTGCACAGAGCCTGACGTGGGGCTTGAACTCCCAAATAGTGAGATCGTGACCTAAGCCAGGGTCAGACCCTTAACCAACTGAGCCCCCGAGGTGCCCCTGAACCTCGTCGTTCTTACGACCTTTCCCTTTAGACAGAAGAGTTCTTGGATTCTTCTCTGTTCTGGCCACTGTTTGTGGGTCCCTGTGGCCAAGCCTGGCTCCTTGCCCTAGATGAGGTCTGGCCTCTGTCTGGAACTGGACGCTGGGCAGGGCTCTGTTGTGCTATTTTCCCAGCTTTCTCGAAAGGTCAGTTTAACCGGGTGCTGTGGGCAGGAACTCCTCGATGCCCAGGGGTCAGGGACTCACTGTTGGGCCTGGGAGGCTGGGCCTTCATTTGCCTCGACGGCCATGACACTGCATCCATTCCAAACATTGCCTTCACTGCCCAGAGACCCTGCACCCACGCAGCATTTACACTCATTCCCCCTCCCCTGGCAACTGACAGTCCACCTTCTGTCTCTGTGAATTTGCCTTTTATTTTTTTCCCTTTTTTCTTAAATGTTTATTTATTTTAAGAGAGAGAGAGAGAGGGAGAGAGAGGGAAGGAGGGTGCAAGCATGAGCAGGGGAGGGGCAGAGAGAAAGGAAGAGAGAGAATCCCAGGCAGGCTCCACACTCTCAGCACAGAACTTGATGCAGGGATTGAACCCAAGAACCGTGAGATCGTGACCTGAGCTGAAGTCGAGTCAGATGCTCTTCCAACCTGTCCTTCTCTTACTTTATTTCTTTGCCTTCATCCCTTGCTAATGTGTATTGTTTTTTATCTTGTTTTTTCTTCCCCTGTCTGTCATCCAACCAGAGCGGAGCCCTGTAGGGACTTTGTGCGTTTGGTTCACTGCTGTAGATCCAGAGCCTGGCACATAGGCAAGTGCTTAATAAATGTTGGTTGAATGAATGAGCGAGTGCCCTGCACACGTGCCCAGCGGACCGGAAGCCGTGTTGGGGGCGCCGTCCCCCGGCCTTGGGTGTAGAGTGGGGACTGGACTCGGACAGCCTCTTCCCGGGTGGTGTGGACGGGCTGACCCGAGACCCCTCTGGATGCCGTGGTCCTTGGATCGGAGGAAGCAGGGAACGGGCCAGGGCTCGGGAGATGGCACTAGTGATGACAGCATCCGCTGGACGCTGGGGGCAGTCCTGTAATCCTGGAGTCTAGGGACCCAGGAGTCCCTGTTTAGGTGTGAGCGTGAATCATTGGCCAGTCCTAATTCAGAAAAGCATAATGTACCCTTTACATTACCATCAAGCTGTCATACGTGTGAGTGTGTCTGTGGATCTCTCTACATGTACATCCGTGTGTGCGTCTGGCCGTGACTCTGCATGTATGCCTTCGGGAGATGTCCGAGAGTCTGGGAGTGTCCGGGTGCACGGAGATGGGTCTCCGAAGGTTGTCCTGGATTCTGCCTCCGTAACGCTCCAGACAGCCCCAGGCGTCTCTGGTGTTTTCGTGGCCATAAAGCTTTCGGAGATGGAGGGTAATGGCTGGATCTCCTTCTGTTAGATTTCTCCAGCACCGTAGTTTTCAACCCTGGCTGCATCTGAGCCTGGTCTGCAGAGCTTCATAAAATACCGATGCCTGGGTATTACCGCACGAGGGTCACATCGGTTTCCGGACATGGGACCTGGGCACTGGGGCGTTTCTGAAACTCCTCCCTAACCCTAACCCTAACCCTAACCCTAACCCTAACCCTAACCCTAACCCGAGCTCAGCTGGGCCCACGGGGCAGCCATACCCGTGAAGTGCGGGTGGACAGGGAGCCGCCCTGAACTTGGACCGAGGTGATCTGGCGCTGGCTTTGCTGTCAACTCATCTTTGACCTTGAGCAGGTTACTTTGTTTTACTGGTTCGTAATTTCCTTTCTTCCTTTTTAAGTTTTTATTTATTTATTTTTTGGAGAGACAGAGAAGGAGACAGAGAGAGAGAGCACGCCCAAACAGGGGAGGAGCCGAGAGAGAAGGAGAGACAGAATCCCAAGCAGGCTCCATGCCATCAGCGCAGAACCCAACACGGGACTCGAACTCGAGAACTGTGAGACCGTGACCTGAGCCGAGATCGAGAGTCCGATGCTTAACCGACTGCACCATCCGGGCGCCCCTTAATATCCTTTCCTAATACTATGGGAGTCGCTACGCCCTCCTGCCCACCTGCCGCCCACGGTGTGACATCATGTACGTGAACGTGTTTGGTACATTCTGAAAGGAAGGGCAAACGAATATTACTAGCATAATAGGTGTCTGCCTTTTGTAGAGACCAAAACATGAGGCCGGAGGTGGGTGCATGATGACAGCAAGGTCGTAGTGAAAGACAGGCTATGGGAGGATCTGTACCTTCGTTTGATTCTAGGAGTTAGCTTTGCCAAAAAGCAGCCAGATCCAGTAACGGCTGTGCTTGTCATTCCAGGAGGTGCCACTGGGCGGCGCCTGGTCTGTATTGGAGGACCTGTTTTTGCCCCCTTTGATTAAAAGATTTACCTACGTAAGCATTTATGTATTAAGACAAGCCCTTAGATTCCCTTCTCATACTGTCTTTGCCTGATCAGGTTGCGGCTCTCATTCTGCCCCGAGACCAGGTTGTTAAATTCCTCCTCTCCTGATAACATCCAGCAATAGCACAGACCCTCCTTCTGGGGCCTGAGGTCCGCTCTGCCCACTCACATCTCTTGGCAACTCGGGAGCCTGCTGCTGGCAGCGAACCAGGGAGAGGCCTGCTTGGCTCTGCAGACTTAATTAGCCCTGGAGCTGCTCTCCTGTGAATCTGGCCTTCTCTGCCCCCCCCCCCCACCCCCTGGCATTGAGGGGGAGAATCTGATTTTCTTCCCCCAGGGGCTCATTCTTTGCAAGTCACGTTGGCTCTCTTGCCTTCCTGTGATCAGGAGACGTCAGGGCGGGTTAGTGAGTGTAAAAGCTGACTGACAGTTTTTTCTTCCTGCAATTAAGGATGAGAGATGTTGGTAAGGAAGCTCAATCCTTCATTCCTGCTGTCTCTGAAACTGAGCCCTGTGGACAGAATTACTTTGCATGAAATCACCCAGTACTTTCATACAGCCAACCCAGCAAGGTTGGTTGTTTTGTTTTTGTTTTGTTTTTTTTCCTCCTCTACCGTTGTTTGAAAACACATCTGAACTCTCCATCTCTCTCTCTCTCTCTCTCTCAAAAATAAAATAAACATTAGCAAATTTTAAAAAAGGGGGGGACACCTCGGTGGCTCAGTCTGTTGAGTGTCTGACTTCGGCTCAGGTCATGATCTCACCATTTGTGGGTTCAAGCCCCGCGGCAGGCTCTGTGCTGACAGCTCAGAGCCTGGAGCCTGCTTCCGATTCTGTCTCCCTCTCTCTCTGCCCCTCCCCTGCTCGTGCTGTCTCTCTCTCTCAAAACTAAAATAAACATTTAAAAAATGAAAAAACAAATAAAACACATCTGAAATCCACAGTTGTGGATCTTATGGTCCCAGCTGGTATAAATACACCAAATATTTGGAACAACACACATGAAAAGATGAAGTCACTTCTGCGGAGGGGACTAATAGTTTGGGCTGGTCTGTGTTGTTTTATAAAATCGTCTGTGGCAGGGGGCGCTGGGCGGATTCTTTAGGGATTCAGTGTAGCCTTAATTCACTCGGTCAGACCCCCGAGGAACAGATACGGAGTGGGAGGGGATGCCCCCGCCCCAACCATCTTGACTAGGAGTCCAAGTCCCCAGCAATCCTTTTCCAAGGCTTCTGGGAGCTCGTGGGCGCAGAGAGTGGGTTTTCCAGATGAGGTGCTCAGATAGGGACCAAGGAAAGGGTTTATTTGGAAAATTGGTGGGTGCTGTCAAGGCGATGTCTTCACTGGCCCCAACGGGAAGGTTAGCCTGAGTGGTGACTGACTGGGGGCGGGGAGGGCACCTGGCCAAAGCGGAGGCTGGGAGTCTGGCCTCTGGTCTCTAGAACAAGGTGGTTCGCTGTGGTCTTTTGTCCGCCTCCCCACCCCCAGCTCTTTCGACTCACGCCCTTCCCTTCGGTGGGCAAATTCCCCAGGGTTGTCACCCGGCTCCCTGCCAGTCCCCTCTTACAACACCTTCCTCTCTTCCCTTCTTTCTAGAACCTCCTTTTAAACCACCAGGAAACCCTTCCTTTCCCCCGTCCCTGGGGGTGGGGACATGTGCCATTCACCTTTGGGTTCCCTCATGTGGCGCAAAATGTTTGCTCATACGTCACAGAGTCTACTCACTTCTGGCCCAAGGATTAATGTTTCCGGGTAGTTGACCTAGGAGTGAGGTCACTCCTGTAGTCCAGGTCCAGCCTGCTGTCTGTCTTTGTATTGCTCATAGGCTAGGAATAGTTTGTACGTTTTAAATGATTGTTGAAGGAGGAGGAGGAGAAGGAGGGCAAGGAGGAATAGAAGTGACAGCAGTCTTAGGTGGTCTGCAAAGCCTAAAATGCTTAATATCTGGCCTTCTATGGAAAAAGTGTGATGGTCCCTGACCTAAGGAAGCGTCTTAACCCGGATTGCACGTTAAGATGGTCTTGGAGAGGGGTGCCTGGGTGGCTCAGTCAGTTAAGCGTCTGACTTGGGCTCAGGTCGTGATCTCACAGTTCGTGGGTTCGAGCCCCATGTCGGGCTCTGTGCTGACAGCTCAGAGCCTGGAGCCTGCTTTGGATTCTATATCTCTCTCTCTCTCTTTCTCTCTCTGCCCCTGCCCCCAAAATGAATAAACATAAAATTTTTTTTTAGTTGCCTTGGAGAGCTTCTAATACATCCTAATGATTGGACCTCATGAAGCCTGAGGTGGGGTCTGGGACATCTGTGGACTTTAACAGCTCCCTGGGCACTCACACTCCCAGGTGTCCCAGCGCCCACCCTCCCTCACTGTCTCCCCCACTCGCCTCTGTTCCCGTTTTCCCACCTGGTCCCAGCCCCCTGAGTGTTCCCTGCCCTGGAGTCTCCTTAGGGTTGCCTTAGGTCTTAAAGGCATGTTTCACCTGGAAATAAATGGGAGGATGGGCGGGGCTCAAGGTGATCAAACTGCAGGTGCAGGTGTGAGGGGGGAGGGTAGCTGGGCTGAGCCTTCAGCCGCCCTCCAAAGCATGGAGGGACTAAGGACCCTGGACCCTTCCTACTACTGATTTTAACTTGAATTCCATCATGATCAGAGATCATACACTATGATTTCAGTTCACTTGCATTTGTTAAGATTTGTTTTATGACCCAGCATATGGTCTGTCTTTGTGAAGGTTCCATGTGTACTTGAAAAGAATGTCTATTCTGCTGTTGTTGGGTGGAGTGTTCTGTAAATGTTAATTAGATGCACTTGGCTTGTGGTTGTTCAGTTCAGTTCTATCAGTTCTGAGCTGATGGAAAATGTCAGCTTTTTGGTTGAAACTTTGCTGATTTTCTCTCTACTAGTTCTTTCAATTACTGAGAGAGGAGGTGAAGTCTCCTAACAGATTCTGAATGTGTCCATTTCTCTTTCTCATTTTCATTCTGTAGGTTTTTGCTTTATATTTTTTGAAGCTCTGTTATTAGGTACATACACGTTTATGATTGTTCTGCCTTCTGGTAAATTGACCCTTTTATAGTTATGTAATGTCCCTCTTCATCCCTGATAATTTTCTTTGCTCTGTAATCTGCTTGTTCTAATTTAATATAATTTTATAATATATATAGCCACTCCAACTTTTTGGTTGCCATGTTTTCATGCTGTATCTTTTTCCATCCATTTACCTTTAACAAACTGATATCATTTTTTGTAAGCAACATATAATTGGATAATTTTCAAAAATCCAGTGGTATAATCAGGATCTTTTCACTTATGTATTGGATTTAGGTCTACCATTTTATGATTTCCTTCTCTTTGTTGTCTCTCTCTTTTTAAAATTTGTCTCCTGGTTTCCACTTTCCTGCCTTTTTAAAATTCCACTTCAATTTTTCTTTTGTGTTTTTAACTTTGCCTTTTTTTCAAAAGTAGATTTTCGTTAGGGGCACCTGGGTGGCTCAGTCAGTTAAGTGTCTGAATTCAGCTCAGGTCATGATCTCACTGCTCATGAGTTTGAGCCCTGTGTTAGGCTCTGTGCTGACAGCTCAGAGCCTGGAGCCTGTTTCCAATTCTGTGTCTCCCTTTCTCTCTGCCCCTCTCCTACTCACACTCTGTCTCTTTCTCTCAAAAATAAATAAATGTTAAAATTTTTTTTAAAAAATAGGTTTTTTATAATGGTTCTAGAGATTATAATATAAATACTGTGTGTATCTGCTCTCAGTTTACTTAGACTCAGTATTGTGCCGCTTCTCATGGAACACGGAGACCTTCTCATAATGTGGGCGCCTTGGCCCTTCCCCTTTTGCTATAGTTATCGTACATCTTACACATTAAACTTGCGGTCAAGAATTCGAGTTGTTTTAGAATTAATTTTGGTTACTCAGCTCTGTCTGTTTGATGTCACACCACTCTGATGCCTGACCAAGTACAAGGCTAGAAACATGACATATGGAATGTGGTGAACATGTTTTTAATAAAGTAAACATTTAGATAAAGGAAAAAAAAGGACAGATTTTTTTTTTATAGATATTCCCAAAGTGGGCGTTGGCAACAGAAGGCTGCCATTTTGTAACTGGTTTTGAACATTCATAAGCAGAAATGGGAGAAACTTGGAGAAACAGGGAAGAAGATCTTGCTTCAGCTGAAATATAGGTCAGCTAGGTAGAGGAAATAAGCCATCCAGGTGAGACTGGGGAGATGGAGAAACAGGGTGGGCTGGGTAGGAGAGAGTTTTCAAGAGCCATGGACCTCTTCATTTTTCTGTTGGAGTAGAAAGACTTGGATGGTTGAGTTTGAATCCCAGCCCAGCCACTTGGAAGCCATTGGATCCTGTGAGATTTACCTCCTGTCTTCCAGCCATAATTTCTCTATAAGAAATTATGTGAGGGGACAGGAGTTTATGTGCGTAAAGGAACGAGGCACTTCATAAATGGTGGGGATTATTGCTGCCACCCAGGCCTGGCCTTGTGTCGTCTGTGCCGTCACAGACATGTAAGAGCAGTTTGTCTTATTCTAAAAATATTGACCTGAGGTTCACCCTCAGAAATTTCCCTTACTGGTGGTTCTCAGCCCTGGCTGCACGTTAGAGTCACCTGGGCTCCTTAAAATATGTTTGGCCCTTCCTTCAGATGTTCTGATTCAATTGATTTAAGGTAGATAGATAGAGAGAGAGAGAGAGAGAGAGAGAGAGAGAGAGAGAGAGAGAGAGATTAGATGAGTAGGTAGATACGTAGATGGATGATGAATGGATAGAAAGACAGATGATTGATGGATAAATAAGATAGGTAGATAGGTGGGTGGGTAGATGGATGGATGGATGGGTAGGTGTGTAGATAGACTGATAGATAGATAGATAGAACGGATCACTGAGAATTAATTGTTCAAGTGAGAACTTGTTTTGGTTGTGAGAGGTACAAATGTGCAAATGCAGGCCTCTAGCCCCTGAGACATCTCTATCCCCAGGTTTCCTTAAGTGAGGTCTGTACTCTTCTAAGCTAATCAAAGTAGCCTCCCCACACATCTCTTTATTGAAGTAATTTTCAAACATACGTAAAGTAGAGGTAATTATATAATGAACGTCCGTCACTCAGCTCGCAACAATTACCGGCATTTCATCGATCTTGTTTTGTGTATCTTTCTCCCTCTAGCCTCTTTTTTGTCCTGGATCATTTTTCAAGCCTATCCCAGAGATCATATAATTTCACAGTGGCTAATGTTGGCTGGGATTTGAAACTCACTAATCAAAGCCTCTTAAAGTTGCAGGCAAATGCTTGAGCCATTTAGGAGGCCAAATCCTTCATAGTGTTTCCTAATCAAATAAAGCCTTGGAATCCATCTGACATAGATGTGATTGATGTTCATGGAATTTCATTGTGTGTATGCAAATCCAGCATTAATGATAAGTAGCTCATGTAAATAGGTAATTAGCATTATATAGCTAATAAACAATGCCCATGTAGGTTAGTTTTCATGACATACCCAGGATCACAGAAACACTCCACTAGTACTCTTTAAGAAAATCCAAGGACCTGTGGGGCCTACTCCCCAAAAGTCAGCATTCAGCATTCCCAGAACTCAGAAGTCTGGCACTTTCTGTTCTAGCCCCTTGCCATCCCCACTCTGGGCTCCATACTGCCAGGACCTAATGTTTCAGATAAGATGCCTCTGGTGGCCTCCGGTCTGCCTGGCCCTGATTTGAAATCATCTGCAGTGCAAGGATAGGCTGGGAACAGCTGAACTTAGATTGGTCTTTGCTCTCAGTGGAAAAGCAGAGCTACCAAACAATGAAAAACAAACAAACAGTCCTTTGTTTGGGAAAAAGAGAAAGAAGAATAATTTAAGATGTTTATTGTTCATCTTGTCCGTGGGTTTTTATTGAACATCTATGATGTGCCAAATAGCATTCTAGGTATTTGGAACATATTGAAGAACCAAATCGACAAAGATCTCCGCCATCATGCTTACCATATGAGGCTGTCCCTCCCCCAGTGAATGGCCGCCATGATCTGTTTGCCCACCAGTCAGTTTCCTTATCCCTGTGGTCAACTGTAGCAATCATGCCTGCTCTCAAGCCCCTGGTTTTGGAAATCTAGGACTACAGAAAGGGACCACAACAAAGGGAGGTGGGCAAGAAGGGCAAAGTGGTGAATTTCCCAGGCACGTCTCAAACCACCCAAGCCGGACCGGGGCGGGGGTCTGAACCTTTTTGGTGGATGAATATGACCCTTCGGCAGGGAAGGTGAGGAAGTGAGTGCCAGGTGCTCAGCTGCATGATGGAAAACCCAAGGAGAAGGACTCAGGACAAACATAAATGAGTGTCTTATGTGCCCAGGTACGCAGGAAAACATCATGATGCCAAAACATTGGCAATATCTGCTATGGAGTCTGGAATGGGCAGTTTGTCCCCTTAATCCCTACACTACATGTTGAAACCCCTCTCTCCCTGTCCAACTCCCTCTCTCCTCCCCCTCCCCCCCCATCTGTTTTCTGTTACAATAGCTTAGTCTCCACTTCCTTGGTATTTTGTAGAGGGAAGGGTACAATACATACTCTTTTACACCTGTCTTCAGTCACTCAGCTTTGGGATTTGGAGATGACTCTCCATCACCACCTTCGTCGGTAATTCATTCCGTCTTATCGCTGAGGAGTGTCCCACTGTATGGATCGCATAGCATTTTGTGCATCTCCTCACCTGTTGAAGTGTTGATGGATATTTGAGTCGATTCCAGCTTTTGGCCATTCCAACGAAAGTTGCAGACATCTGCCCGCAAGTCTTTGTACGGATGTATACTTTGTTTTCTCTTGGGTAAATAGCGGGCAGTGGAGTGGCTTGGTCATCTGGTAGGCATTTGTTTAAGGTACGAAGCCACCAAGCTCTGTCCAGTGTGTGGTACCTCTCACATTCCCATCAGCAAGCAATGCTGCAGATCACAGCTACTCCACATCCTTGCCAACACTTGGGGACGTCAGTCAAGAGACGTATCCTAAGACGTATATAAGGAGATTTCATTGTGGGGTGAACACACCTACTAATGGATAATGGACATCCATTCATGTACTTGTTTGCCTTCCTCTTTGGTGAAGCGTCTTTTGCCCGTTTTGTGTTGTTTGCTTGATTCTTTTTAAAGTTTGAGAGTATTTTATATGTTTTAGATACAAGTCCTTTATGTGATAGTGGTTTGCAAAGTTTTCTAATTCTCTAACAGTGTCTTTTTCAAAACAAACTTCTTTTTTTTTAAAGTTGATTTCTTTTGAGAGAGAGAGCACCCATGCAAATGGAGAAGGGGCAGAGAGAGAGAGAGAGAGAGAGAGAGAGAGAGAGAGAAAATCCCAAGTAGGCTCTGAATTCTCAGTGAGAGCGCAGAGCCCAACGTGGGGCTCAAACTTATGGGCCTCAAGATCATGAACTGAGCCGAAGTCGGACGCTTACCCAACTGAACCACCCAGGCGCCCCAGACCAAATGTTTTTAATTTTTAAGAAGTCTAGTCCATTAAGTTTTCTTTTTGGATTGTACTTTTGGTATGTCCAACAACTTTTGCCTACCCCAAGTTCACAAAGATTTTCTCTCTCTCTCTCTCTCTCTCTCTCTCTTTTTTTTTAGAAATTTTCTAATTTTTGGCATCCTGTTTAGATCTATGGTCCATTTCGAGTTATTTTTGTATAAGGTGTTAGACATGGATCACTTTTGGAATATGGATATCTGGTTATTCCAATACTATTTATTGAAATGACTACCCTTTTATTTTTTTTATTTTAGAGAGAAAGAGAGCTCACAAGTCAGACAGGAGGCTGGGGGGCAGGGGGGAGAGAAAGAGAGACTCTTTTTTTTTTTAATGTTTTATTTATTTTTGATACAGAGAGAGACAGAGCATGAGAGGGGGAGGGGCAGAGAGAGAGGGAGATGCAGAACTGAAAGCAGGCTCCAGGCTCTGAGCTGTCTGCACAGAGCCTGACGCGGGGCTCGAACCCACGAACGTGAGATCTGACCTGAGCCAAAGCCGGAGGCTTAACCGACTGAGCCACCCAGGCGCCCCGAGAGAGAGACTCTTAAGCAGGCTCGATGCTCAGTGCGGGGGCCCAACAGGGCTGGGATCATGAACCGAGCTGAAATTAAGAGTTGGACACTCAACTGACAGAGCCACCCAGGCATCCCTGACCATTTCTTGACTAAATTGCCTTTCCACCTCTGTAAATAAAATTTTAAAAAGTTCTAATACTTGAATCTATTTTTGGACCCTATTTTGCTATGTTGATCGATTTTCTTTTTGATATCAACACCACATGATATTGAGTAATCCAGCATAACAGGTCATGAAATCAGGTAATGGTAAGTCTTTTCCATTTCTGTATGAATATTTAGGATGAATTTGTCAATTAAAGCAATAGTCTGTTGAGATTTTTATTAGAAACCTTCAACACTATAGATCAATTTGGAGAAAATTGACATCTTAAGAATATTAAATCCTCTAGCCCTTGAATAAGGTGTATCTCTCCATTTACTGAAGCTTTCTAATTTCTCTCAGAAGTATTTTATAGTTTTCAATGTAAAGAAATGTTCTTTCTCTGATGTTTTTTTAAATTAAATATTCAATTTCTTTAATAGATACAAGGCTATTGATTTAGTTTTCCTGAGTAAGCATTTATAGTTTGTGTCTTTCAGGGAATTTGTCCATTTCACTTAATTTGTCCAGCTTACTGGCATAAAGTTGTCTGTGTTACTCATTTAATATTTTTAAAATCTCTATAAAATCTATGCACCTCACTCTTCTCACTTATGATATTGATAATTGCATCTCTATTTTGCATAATCCATCTGGCTAGAGGTTGATGAATTTTATTTATTAAAGATTCAGGTTTTGCTTTTATTGATTTCTTTTTTTAAAATTTACTATTTCATTGATTTTAGTCTGATCTTTATTTTTTTCTGCACTTCTGCTTCCTTTGGGTCTATTTTGCTGGATTTTTTAGAGATGGAAGTTTTGGTTGTTAATTTAACCCCTTTCCTAGTATAAGAATTTAAAACTATACATTCCTCCTAAGCACTTCTTTAGCTGAATCCATACATTTGGCTATGTTGTGTATCATTTTTTTAATGTTTATATGTTTTTGAGAGAGAGAGAGCATGCACAGGGGAGGCACAGAGAGAGACAGAGACACAGAATCCAAAGCAGCTCCAGCCTCTGAGCTGTCAGCACAGAGCCTGATGTGGGGCTCAAACTCGTGAACCATGAGATCATGACCTGAGCTGAAGTTGGGCCCTCAATGGACTGAGCCACGCAGGTGCTCTGTTGTGTAT
The DNA here is from genome assembly GCF_006229205.1 of Suricata suricatta. Classification (NCBI taxonomy): domain Eukaryota; kingdom Metazoa; phylum Chordata; class Mammalia; order Carnivora; family Herpestidae; genus Suricata; species Suricata suricatta. The sequence continues at coordinate 4,521,267 of NC_043716.1, forward strand.
CATTTTTATTCAACTAAGAATACTTTCTAATTTCTAATTGCTCCTTTGAATCATGAACCATTTAAACATGTAATAATTACTTTCCAAATATTTGGGAGATTTTCCAGATACCTTTCTGTAATTAGTTTCTAACTGAGTTCTATTGTGGCAAGAGAATGTGCTTGGTAGGGTTTGAATGATTTAAAATTTATCGAAACCTGGGGTGCCTGGGTCGCGCAGTCCGTTAAACATCTGACTTCGGCTCAGGTCCTGATCTTGTGGCTAGTGGGTTTGCGCCCTCTGTCGGGCTCTTTGCTGACAACTCGGAGCCTGGGGCCTGCTTTGGATTCTGCGCCTTCCTCTCTCTCTACCTCTCCCCTGCTTATGCTCTGTGTCTCTCAAAAATAAACATTAAAAGGTAAATTTAAAGTCCCTTCCCTTGTTTCTGATGAGAAATCTGTTGTCATTGTTGTTATGTTTGTTTCCCTGTATGTTGCATGTCTTTTTCTGATACTTTTAAGCTTTTCACATTTTCACTGGGTTTTAAGCAATTTCTCTGTCATGTGCCTTAGTACAGTTGTCTCTAGTTTCTTGTGGCTGAATTTTCTCCTAATTCTGGGTCACATTTCCCTGCCTCTTTGCATTCCTGGTCATCTTTCATTGGATGCCAGGCACTGTGAACGTCACTTGTTTGGTGCTGGATGTTCTTGAACTCCCTTCAGTGTTTCTGAGCTTGGCTCTGTAGCACGGTTAAATCACGTTACCGGTGGAACTGGAGTCTCTGAGGGAGGTTTTGTGATGATGTCATTTGGTCAGTGAGTTGCAGAGTTAAAGCTAGAACACTTTGCTCTGTGACACAGTTAAACGACTTGGACATTATTTGATCCCTTGGGGTTTTGCTTTTATATTTGTCACACAAGAGCAGAGTAGCATTCAGTCTAGAACTGGTGTTCCCCCCAAGGGAAACCAGACCCTTCTGAGTATTCTCCATACTGCGTGAGTTTTCAGAGTGGTTTGTTGGGACAGGCACTCTTCTACTGCGCCATCTACAACCTCCCCCGATGAGGGGCGCCTGGGTGGCTCAGCTGGTCAAGCATCCGACTCCTGGATTCTGCTCAGGTCATGACCTCACAGTTTTGTGGGTTTGAGCCCCGCACTGGGCGCCATGCTGACACCTCAGAGCCTGGTTGGGATTTTGTCTCTCCTCCTTTCTTTGCCCTTCCTCCACTCATGTTGTTTCTGTCTCTCTCAAAAATCAGTAAATAAACTTAAAAAAAAACTTCTCAAGTGATTGTTTCCCCAGCCTTAGGTCATTTCCTTCCACACCCCCTTGCCACTCTGTGCCCGCTGGGAAGTCACTTGGGACCCTCCGCAGATCTCCTTCTGTGCAGATTTCCTCGTTCTTGAACTCTGCCGCCTGTTACCTGTGAACCCTCCCCTCCGAGTCCTCAGCTCGGCGATTCTCGGGCCTTCGCTTGGATTCTGGCCCCGGCATCATGGCCTGGGAACTTGCTCGGGGCAGCAAGCCTGGGAGTTGTTGGAATAACCCTATTTGTTTCCCGTCTTTCGTGTATCCCCACCTTTCAATACCTGACGCCCACTGTCTTGTAAGTTGTCATTTCACATGTTTTGTTTGTTGTTGTCTGTTCCAGATGGGAGGGTCAATCCCATCTCTGTTCCACCATCTTGGCCAGAAGTGAAACTTCATGATTTGCTCCTAATCCAGAGAGTCTCAGACTTTGCCATCTACGAGAATCACTTGGTGGGGCTTGTGAAAATGCGATGCTCCTCCAGTCATACTGGGCCTGGGCAGGGAACAAAGAGTCCGTGTTGTCATGCAGTGCCCCCACTGCCATTTCAGAAGCGCTGATGTCAGACCTCCGTCCACCTTCAGCCTGCAGGTTGCGTGTGCTCTCGAGATCTCACAGTGCTTGAGGGTCAGCTTGTGTGGTTCTGCCTTTCACTAAGCTAGAACTTCTGGATCTAATATAACGCCCTTGCCAGGTTACAGTAACTGTTCAGCAGGGCAAACCGTGGAACGTGCTAGCATCTGGTTATTGTACGCATCATCTCACTCGATGGTGTACAGAAGACATTGGAGCCTCCAAGGGACGTTCACCAAAACCGTTGTTTGGCCAGTGGGTCACACGGTTAAAACTAAAACCCAGAGGAGCACTGGAGTGGCTCAGTTGGTTAAACATCTGACTTTGGCTTGGGTTATGATCTTGCAGTTTGTGAGTTCAAGCCCCACATCGGGCTCTGCGCTGATGGCACAGAACCTGCTTGGGATTCTATGTCTCCCTCTCTCTCTGCCCCTCACCTGCTTGCGCTCTCTCTGTCTCTCTCAAAATGAATAAAGAAACTTAAAAAAAATAACTAGAACCCAAGTCTGACAGCAAGTCCAAGGCTCGCTCTACCTCCATTGAGTGTGAAAGACAGCTGAAGGGCCACCAGCAGGGGGAGAGGGACCATGGGGGCGTGCGCATGTGCCTGTGTGTGTGTGTGTGTGTGTGTGTGTGTGTGTGTGTGTGTGTTTGCAGTAATGCGGGGAAACTCCCCATTACACTTTGCACGACGGCCAAATCAGCCATCAGCTCTCTGTGTCATGGGGGTGACCACCAAACGGTGGTGGCATATGATATGCTACGTCCTAGACCTCACTCCAAACTAAAGCCCCCATTGCTGGGGGTGACGTGCATGGATGTCTCTCTTGGGACTCTTCCCTGGGGTCCACGATTCGGGGATTTGGAAGTGTACATGTGCCAACAGGAGGGTGCAGGGCTCTGGATTTATGATCTGGCTCCTTTGCCCCTCCCTCCGTTCCGCCCCCTCCCAAGTGCTCTAGTACAGCACCTTCAGAAACTCTTCAAGTGCAAAGCTCTTTATGATACAGGACAGGGTCTACTGATGGATGAGGTAGATAATGAACCCACAAGCTCAGCCCCTCGGCTAGCTTGTCAGGTTCAGGTTTGAAGCACTTAACTGCCCCTTCCAAGCCATCCTCCCCTTCGATTATCTTTTCTTGCTTTTATACTCTGATTCCCTCCCAGGCCTTCTCTGAGTTCTCTTCATGAGCCTCCTTGGTTTACGGGGAAGCAAGGCGTTTTCTTTTTGTTTTCTGTTCCTTATACCCCACCTGTCAAACCCATTCGGAAAGTTGATATGTGAGAAGCACAAAGACTTTCACCAAGCCGAGCAGGCCAAGAGGAGCTTGGGAAAGACAGGATGGGGGGATACCAGTGTTGTAGACTTAAGGTAGAACTATATTAATCAGCATGTTTGTAATTAACCAAAACTCTTTCCTGTTTGAACCACTGGTGGCTCGGGGCACGGAGCAGGGTGTGATTTCTAGGTGTGTCCGCCCATCGCCATGGCTGGATAATTGACCCCTGACAGTCAGCTTAGATCAGCTGTAAACGATGAGGGCCATAAATGTGTGTCGTTTCAGGAGGCAGTCCCAGGTAAAGGCCATGATGGGCCTGGAAGCACCATGACATGACCCTTGACCAAGGCCTTCCATTGGTTTCGGAGGCACCTGCTGGGGCAGGTTGGCCATCAAGAGTCAGCCACTCAGAGTGGCACATGGGGTGAGAGGAAGGACAGGACGGAGTGAGCAAAGCTACACCCAAGCCTCCCCAGTTGTCTGTACCTCCCCAAAGCCCCTGACACATGTCGCCCAGTGCGCATCTCAAACAGCCGTCTGGAGCACACCGCGCTGGCCTCAATATCCCCCTTCTGTAGAAGGGGCTCCGGAAGTTTCCCTGGGCACAGCCTGATCCACCAAGCATCCCCTTCGGGCCTTGAGAGAGTCCTGTGTCACCGGCAGCCCTGTGTGTCCACCCTGAGAGGAGAAATGGGGAACCAGACGAGGATGGAAAACATAAGTTCCAGTCCAGGCTCTGTTGGAAACAGGCTGTGTGGCCTCGGGCGAGTTGTTTTCACACACTGGGAGCTCAGCTTTCTCACGTGGGGACACAGGGGCTTTGGCAAGAGAGGTGCTCCCTGATCATGGGTATGGGGTGCTAGGCGTGGCTGGACCCGCCTGGCCACCTGCCTGGTGAGCCTGGCACTCATGCACACGCTGTGGGCGGGGGTGGGGATGCTACCTACCGTGAGGACCGCTTCTCACCTGTGCTGCGTGACCCCCTTTGGGGTCTGTGTTGTGAGTGTGGGGAAGGTAAACCCACAGGTGAAATGAAACCAAGTGAAGACAGGGGGACATTTTAAAGGTAGTGGATGAGGGGCTGCTGGGGGGCTCAGTTGGTTAAGCGTCAGACTCTTGATTTCCACTCAGGTCATGGTCTCATGGTTCATGGGATCAAGCCCCACATCAGGATCTGTGCTGACAGCATGGAGCCTGTTTGGGAATTTTTTTCTCTCCCTCTCTCTCTCTATCTCTGCCCCTCTGCCACTCACACTCTCTCTGTCTCTCTCTCAAAATAAATAAATAAACATTTAAAAAAAATAAAGGTACTGGGGCACCTGGGTGGCTCGGTTAAGCATCCCACTTCGGCTCAGGTTATGATCTCACAGTTTGTGGGTTTGATCCCCGCTGACAGCTCAGAGCCTGGAGCCTGCTTTGGATTCTGTGTCCCCTCTCTCTCCATGCCACCCCTGCTTGCGCTCTGTCCCTCTCTGTCTTTCAAAACTGAATAAACATTAAACATTTTTTAAATTAAAAAAATAAAAGTAATGAACAAGACAAATGCATTGCAGAGCAAAAGGCAACATTTGTGCGACTTCCAAAGAGCAGAATTTTCTAGAAATTCCTTGTTGGAGGCAGGCCTCTCCCAGCTCCGCCCCTGTCTTGTCCCTTCTCGCCTCGGCCTCCTGATGCCTTGGTGGACAAACGTCCCAGCAACCAGGGAGGTCCGCTTGCAAAGCTTTCCACATTGAGGGGGTGGGGGCAGGAGGTCCCTCCCTCAATCTGCCTCCAGCTTTACTCTGAGGGGGGCCCCCGTGGGTAGAAATGGATGAAACTGCCTCCCTAGCACCTGGCGTCACTGTGGTTGTGACCGAGGGGAGCAGCGGCCCGCCCTTCCCCCCACCGCTGCCACAGACCTCCGTTGGGCTGGCGTGGGGTTCACGGGGCGAAGGTGCACAGCCAACCCCAGCGTCTGCAGGAGGCGCAGGTGCGGTCTGGGGGGTCGGTCATGCTGGGAACGCGGGGGCAGGAAGGGACCGAGCAGCAGTCACCAGCAGCCTCTGAGTCCATTTTCCTGGTTCTCCTACCACCGTTGTCTACGCGGGCAGTTGAGATCCGCAGTCTCTGGTTCCGTTTGTTCCTCCCGGGTCCCTCGGGGTTTGCGGCAGCTGTAATGGATTGTTCTGAAGGTTTCAGAACTCTAATGGAAGTCATAATACATCTGTTTTCTGCTTTCTGCATACCCCGTTATGGATGTGTTTGATTAATAAATCATGGGCAAATGAATTAATTATTCCGTAATGACTAGTCTCCTTGGTAGACAACGTGTCTCCAGACGGGGGAGATTTGGGGAAGAAAGAATAAAGGAGGGAGGGTCTTGGTGTCAAATACGTTGAGGGGACGAGCAGATCAGAGGCTCCTGAACTTTCTTCCCAGGCCCACGGGCAAGGCTGCTCTGGGCGTTGGAGCTGGTGGAGGCTGGTGGAGGCTGGTGGTGCCGGTGGTGGTGGTGCGGGGTGGGGGGCTGGGGGGAGGTGACGGAGGACGAGGGCAGGGGGGCACCATCTCTGCAGGGGCAGCAGCCATCAGGTCGAGAGCAGGAGGCCCATCAGGGCCGCTGTGCCCAAGGCAGACATTCAGACCCACTGGAAAAACCCAGGGTCGAGGGGAAGCATGGCTCCATCAGATAATACAGCCAACAGTTCAGGCCAGCGCTTCTCAAACTGAGGTTTGTGTCATGGTCCCAGGGGGCTTTTATTTTCCCCCAGCGCAGACAAATGGGCCCAGTTCCCAGAGCTCCCGGTTCAGAAGGTGTGGGGTGAGACGGGGAACTTGCCTGTCGAGCAGGTGCCGCTGCCGGTCCAGGGACCACACTGGGGGAAACGCTCTTTGCCCCAATTGCTCCCAACACGATTTCTGTCTCCCAAGGCTCTTCTGTCACCCTGCCCACCCCAGCCTTTCCCCAACCCCTCTCTCCCTCAGGGCCTCGGCCTTTTCCCCCCTGGACTCCTCGCCTCCCTCCCCCGTCCCTTTTCCTACACTAGCCCCCCACCCCCAACGCTCTTCCTTTTTTGTTTTTAGGTTTATTTATTTATCTGAGAGAGAGAGCAAGTGGGGGAGGGAAGAGAGAGGGAGAGAGAGAATCCCAAGCAGTGTCTGCACTGTCAGCACAGAGCCCGACTCAGGGCTCAAACTCAGGAACCATGGCCTGAGAACTCAGATCATGACCTGAGCTGAAACCCAGCGGCAGATGTTTAACTGACTGAGCCCCCCAGGCGCCCCGCTGGCCCCTGCCCTCCGAATCTCTTCCTAAGCAATGAGAAACCCAAGTTTCTTGAAAACTGAGATGCAGACAAGACTGGATGAAAAACCAGTCCCTCTTCCTGGCCAGCAAGGGACACTAGTCACAGGTCACTGCGGACACTAGGGGCCGGCCAGCACACAGAGTTCCCTGCAGCTGATGGAGCTACCTGGACCGGTGCACCTGGCCAGGACACGCATGACCGTGGGTAAGGTTTGCCCTCCGGTGCCTGGGGGGATGGAGGAGACGGGTCACCTGGCGGACAGCCTCCAGGCCCCCAGTTCAGCATCAAAGATCTGTCCCCATAGAGGATCTCAGGCTTGAGCCTGGGAGCGTCGGACTCCCTCAGAGAGCTTGGCAAATAGGGGAGCTGGGCCCACCCCACAGTCTCTCACTTTGTAGGGCTGGTTCACCTTTCTTCTTAATGGCTTATCTGGAATGTTCCTTTGTGATGGTTTCCAAGCCCAGCCCAATTCTGAGAGGCTGGGTTGGTGGCCGAACACAGGGCTTCTGGAAGATTCCATGGTGTCAGGACAGCTCCGGCACTGCCTCCATCCATGGTGCTGTGCCCAACGTTGACTTCCAGGACTTGCATGGAAGCAGGTTAAACTTTTGAGCAAAGGATGCTGTAGAGTTGAGGGGGGTTGGGGATTCTTAAGGGAGCATGCTCGCTCCGAAATATGGCACGTCCTGTTAAAAGCAGAAGGTCAAGAGTCAAACCTACTTGTATGGGCAGGTTCCTACCTCTTGGCACAGAACATCTGAGGCAGCTTCTACGGAACAACTTACTCTTCTTAGGGTGAAATATAAATAAAAAGTACAAAATTAGACCAGGGGAAACATAAATTACTCAGGCAGGTTGGGCCTTGGGGACAGACGCACGTCTGATTAGCCTCTGAGCCAGGGCTGCGTTCGACTGGACGCAACGATGAAGGTAAAGAGAGAGTCCTGCTCTTTGGATCGAGGGATGAGTAAGGACAGCGCAGCGCAGGCCTCGCTTGCTTTGTCCGAGTACCGCCTGGGGGCGGCTCCTGTGGACGGAGAGCTCAATATGAGCCACCCGGGCAGCCCGGCTGTGCAAGTACAGATGGAGGGGGCTGTGCTCGTGGTAAACCGTGTCCGGCGCTGGGGACGGTGTCTCTGGCACATCACATAGCATCAGCTGCGCCTTGCTTCTTGCAGCCAGCATCTTAGAACATGCCCCATGGGCCACCCGCACCACCTGAGGCGCAAGTGAGGTGGGGCCCTTCAGGGCCTACATGGCCCGTCCGTGCCACAGCCCCGTGGGCTGAGGTGTGCTTGTGGGGGCCCCGTGTGGGCTCCTGTGCTCTGTTCCGGTTGTTAGTCTTTAATGGGGCCTTGATAAGAGTTGGCCTCTGAACCCCACGGCCAGGCTGCTCTCTTCAGAGCCCCAGTTCGAGAACTTGAAGGCTTCTGGGGCCATCCCGGAATGGCCGGGGGCCAGCGGTAGCATGGGGGCGCTGGGGTCTTGGCAGGTGCTGGAACCTTCCAGAAGCCTGGCATCCATGCCACTCATGGGCATTCTAGTGGGTGCTTTGCAAGCCTCTGGCTCCTCCCGGATACTCAGTAAAGGGCATGTGCACATGTGGCAGAGAGGGTGTCTTCTCGGGGCTTTGATGCTACTCTGTCAGGCCGGACCTGTGTTGATACATGAAGGAAGCTGTCAGCCCGAGACTTGAATATGTCATTTCAAAACTGTGTGCGGTTCTCGGAGTCAACAACACTTGGGTTTGGATTCTAGGGCTACCCCTCCATAGCGCCCCTTCCATGGGCTGGCTGTAAACTGCTTTGGGACTCTGTCTCTCCAACCTGTAAAATGGGTATTGAGTCCCTACTTGAGCTGGGAGCACTGGCTGACGTCCTGAAGATTAGAGACTGGTCGGTGAGCACCGAGGCACTCAAGTCTGAGCGCCCTCTCCCCACCCCTTTCCCTGCACCCACTGCTAACAGAGTCATTCCCAGGCTCTGGATTCCACCCCCACGTCCACCTTGGACGTGGCCAGACATCCGTCTGTCTTCAGTTGTGACTCTCTCTCTCCTGGCTTCTCCCCTTCCTTGACCCTCCTGCTCAATGTTCTCTATCCCCTCCTCTCAAAAAAAATCCTACGTCAAACCAGCGTGGCCATCAGACCCTGCGTTCTGTCATTTCTTCTCCAAATATGATTGAAGATTGGAGATGGATCTGTGCTGGTCCTTTTAAAAAAAGGTTTTTTAATGTTTATTTTTGAGAGAGAGAGAGAGCAGGGGAGGAGCAGAGAGACAGGAAGACACAGAATCTGAAACAGGCTCCAGGCTCCGAGCTGGCAGCACAGAGCCTGACACGGGCCTCAAACTCACGAACTGTAAGATCATGACCTGAGCCGGAGTCAGGCGCTCAACCTTCTGAGCCCCCGAGGCGCCCCTGCACTGGTCCCCTGGTACATCCCAGTGGCCACTCCGTGCACAGCACTGGTCCCATTTTGTCCCCACCATCTAGGGATGAGGGCTCACAGCCTAGTCCAGTCGACTTTCCTCAGGCTACAGCCTTGTTGACGGCTCTGAGGCCTTCAACGGTCAACCCCCCACTCTTGATACCACGTCCTCCTTCATCCTCTCTGTCACCTGCAGGGTGTCGCTCCCTTATTACCACTGAGGACCTCTTTGTGGCCTTCCCCCACTCCCCAAAAGCAAGCCTGGCTCAAGGTTCTGACTTCAGCTCCCGTGGGAAGTGACTCAAGGTTCTGACTTCGGTTCCCGTGGGAAGTGACCATGGCCAGGCCAGAGGCCAGAAAACTCTCCTGTAAGAGACCAGATAGTAAATATCGTAGGTGTCACAGGGCCATACGGTCTTCACTTTGATCCCTGAGCTCTGGCGTTACGGCATACAGCACCCTAGACACCCATGTGTGAGTGACTCCAGCTGTGTCACAGTAAAACTCAACTTACGAAACGGGGGAAGGGCCACATTTGGCCCAGGGCTGGAGTCTGCCATCCCCGAGGCCTGGGGCAGAGGGTATGGACCAGGACCACACGGGCGGGGACGCTTGGTTTCACAACCTCGCACCAATACTCGCTAGTTCCATTCATGTCCAACAAGGCAACTTAGACTGTGCACCTTGTAAAGGGGTTCATGCTTCATGATGACGCTGACCTGCTTTGGGCAGTGCTGTGGGTGGGGCAAAGGGGTCCCTGCAGAGGCTCTCAGGGCCCCCCTCCCCCCTTCCTTCTATTCTCCTCTCCCGCACACCCCGTTTTCTTCCCCTTTCTCTCTACCTCCGCACCCTGTACTGGCACGGACTGGCCCGTCTCCACCCCCTCGCTCCGCCTCCCTGCCCTGACGTCGTTCTGAGTTTAAAATCTGCAGGTTCCACGCCACGTACCGTTTGCGTCCCAGACTGTGCCCTCCCCTGACCTCCCTCATGGCGTGCAGGGCAGGGCTCTCTGGAAGCGTCAACACCGCCATTGGCCTCGGGCCGCTGGGCCCGTCTGGTCCCACTCATGGGTCTGCGTCTCCTCTGCTTTCCGTGGCCCTAATTTCCTGTCCGTCTTCCTACCTGCCCGCGGAGCTTCCCGAGGGGCCTCCCTGCCCCCGCGCCTCCCTCCCCCTGCCTGCACTTGGTGTCACAGACCAGAGCCCGGCCACCTCACTCTCCAGGCCCTGAACTCAGCGGAGCCTCCTCCTTGCATTTTGAGTGTTGGAATCCTTGTCTTGCCTCTGACGTCCCCCAGCCAACACCCCTACCCCCCACATGTGCTTGCTCGCTCTTTCCAGAATATTCTTTCCATCCCCCCCCCCACCTTTCTGCGGTCCTTCCCTGTGGCTCTCCCCAAGTGCCATCTCTGCCTGTCATGTTCTCTCCTGCTCCTCAGGACCCAGGCTAGATGTCCGAAGTCACATGCAAACCCCTCCCCCACTGCACCCGTGGGACCTCCTCCTCACCCCGGCGCTCAGGCACCTGCGCCTGGCCGAGGTTATCTCAAAGTGTGAATTTTCCGTGCGCTCTTGCGGAGCCCTGTGTACCTGCTCTATCTCTCCCTCCAGATCAAACATTCCTCCAGGCATCAGAGAAATGTGTGGGCCTCCACGCAGCCTCAGGACTGCGTGTGCTCAGGGCACCGGTGTGCCCAGCCGGCTTGCCCGCCTCCACCCCTGGCTGTGCTCCCAGCTGACGTGCCCTCTCCACCCGCCCCTCCGTGGGTGGAAAATTGTAAAAAGCTGATGGCAAAGAATAGGTTTGGTTTTCCCTGGGCTCGGGGCTGTAGCCTTCCACGCCCTTGGGCTTTGATTGTTGCCAGTGTGTGTTTGTTTCTGGGGTGTGTGTGTGTGTGTGTGTGTGTGTGTGTGTTTGGGGGCGCTGTAGCCATGCACCCTCCTGGAAAATGACAAGAACCCACACCTGCTTTGCCTGGGGGCTTATCTCTAACTACCAGAAATGCCCAGCAAGTGAAACACAGAGCAAACAAATACCGGGGTGGGGGGGGCAAGGAACAGGGCGACCGAGTGATAAAATCAAATGACAGGTTGTCCCGCTTGGCACCCAGTTGGGCTATCAGAACAAGGTGCTCATTCTGGAACTCCTCCCGGGGGCTGTCCTCTGGTCTCTGGAGAACCAGGCAAGCCACAGGCTCAGGGCTCCAGGGGCGGCCAGACCCTGCCCTGTCCCAACCCGAGTTCCATATAAGACCTCATGCCAAGGATGGGACCCCCTTATCTTGGGAGGCGGGGTTGGGGGTGTCCAAGGACAAGCTTGGAATGGCAGATTTGGCCTCTGAATTAAAGGGGTCTGAGCTCTTTCCTTTTACTCCACTCTGAGAATTGGAGAATTGCCCATCAATTATGAATATGGTTGGCGTTTATGCCCAGGCCAAAGGTCATCGAATGTAAGGGGGTTGGGAAGAGTCAATTTCTGAAGTACGTTTTAGTTGGAGTGCCTGGGTGGTTTAGTCAGTTGAGCATCTGGCTTTGGCTCGGGTCATGATCTCACGGTTCTTGGGTTCAAGCCCAGAGTCGGACTCTGTGCTGACAGCCTGGAGCCTGGAATCTGCTTCAGATTCTGTGTCTCCCTCTCTCTCTGTCCCTCCCCAGCTCATTCTCTCTCTCTCTCTCTCTCTCTCTCTCTCTCTCTCAAAAATAAACTTAAAAGAAAAAACAATTGATCGTAATGCCTCAAGTATTTCTATCTTGGAGGAAGGTCTTGCTCCTCCGTAATGCGTCGGTCACCAGCATCGTGGTGGAGTGTCTGTTACTCTCTTTAATCATCACTCGTGAAACGCTGTCCACATATTAACCCATGTAACCTGGGCAACGTTGTCACCAGCCAGGACTAATCTTATCATCATCTCTGAAGCAGGGGCTGCTGTCCTTAACATCATCTACATTTTACAGATTTGGCAAGTAGGGCATAGGGGCGTGACGTGGCTCGTGCTGGGTCACAAAGCTGGTAAGGAATGGAATTGGGTTCAAACCACGCAGTCCGGGTCTTGGCCCGTGCTCTTTACCACTGGGCTGTTGGACTTCTTGCTATTCAATGCGGGAAAGATGTAAAGGGCAAGGAGCCTCACACTAGGGACCCCTTGTTGTTTGGGTGATTTCACTCCCCAGATGAGCTTGAGCTGGTGACCATCACATCATCATCTCATTATTGTCATCACCATCATCAGCATCACTATCATCACCATCATCACTGTCATCATCATCATCAACATCATCACCATCATCACTGTCATCCTCACCATCAACATCATCACCATCATCATCATCATCACCATCATCGTCATCATTATTGTCATCATCACCCATGCCATGGTCAGGGTGATCTTTTGGAAACAGACTCACTCATGTCAAGCTCCCACCCCTGCTCACATCTCCTTAATAGCTTCTTATTGTTCTTAAGAAAATGACCAGAATCCTTAACATGGCCTTCAAGGCTTTGTCTGACCCGACCTCTGCCTACTGCAGGCGGGACCTTCACCTCCTCCTGCACTCGCCCCCTCTGCCCGTCAGTCTCCCTGCTATCTCTTATTTCCTGGTACCCCAGGACCTTTGCTCAAGCCATTGCCTCTTCCTGAGAGGCTCCACTTTCTGGGTCAGCTTCTCTGTTGACCCTTCCCATGACATGATGTTCCTTCTCTTCCCAGTCCTCACCTGACTATTTTCATACCTCCGTGAGTGGCACTATTTGGTTACTATCCAAGTCTCACTTGATGGGAAACTCCTCAAGGGTAGAGGCCTTGTGTATCTTTTTCCTCGGGGCATCTCCAGTGCCTTACACAGTGCACGACATATCTTTGGGAATGAGCAAACACATTATCAGGAGTTCCTTCTTGCCTCAAAGTTCCACGACGCAAAGTGTAAACTGACCCACTCACTGCCCGGTTTGAGGTACACCAAGTCCTCTTAGTGTCCCCAGCTCTCAGTTGGGACCCTGGATTGGTTTACTCACCCTCTCTTATACGCTTAGTGAGGACATAGGACGTGTAAAAACCACACTGTGTGCAAAGAGCCTTCTCCTGCCTTACCTCTTTTAGGCTGTTGCCATCACAAGGGCATGTGATATTGTCCTCATTTTACAGATGAGGCTACTGAGGCTCGCAGCCCACTGCAGCCTGTCCAGTGTCACCCAGTGATGGAGCGGTGGCACTGGGAGCAGCACAAGGCACTTGGACTTCCCACCTCTTTTCCTTCCTTTCATCTGCCATGACCAGCCTCCCCTCCCATCCCAAAACCTCTTCAAACTGCTGCTCTGGTCTCTCAGTTCCAAAGGTCAGGTGAAATCCCCCAGAAGAGAAAGGATTGTCATTTCCTCCTTCCAACCCAGCAATGACCTTTATTCTTAACACTTAGCGCTCGAAGGGAGTGTCCTGGCATGCCTGGTTCCTGGCCACCGGGGGAAGGAGGGGATGACGATCATTATCCCAACCTGGGCTCTGATACCAGTCCCTTCGGGGCGAGCTGCCCATAATTCAGGGTCTCAGGGGCCAGGCCCGCTCTATCCTTGGTGCTTCACGTCCCTGTGAAACATCATAACACTGATCTGCCTCCTTGGTTACATGCAGTCAACCAAGCAGCCGGCCAGGCTGGAAAGTGCAGCTCAGTGGATGAAACGGTCCACCACGGTCTCCTGACTTCGGTGGCTCCCGGGCCAGCCGTGGACGAGTGCGGGTGGCTGCCTGAGAGTGTGTTCAAGGAGGGAGGGGTGGGGACGCTGCTGAGAGAGGAGGCAGGTGCCCCGGGAGAGGATGTGGAGACAGGTCCTCCCTGCCCCCACCGTGGTGCGTGTCCCCTCCACAGGTGCAAGGAGGAAATGAGGGAGAAGGGCCGTTCTGGGTGGTTCCCCACCACCGCTCCATCCATGCCAGGGAACACGTGGTCCCTGGGGAGCTTTCCATCCTATCTCAGTGCTAAAGGCTCCCTCCCACCCCCGCCAGTCAACAGAGAATCAAGATAGGCTCTCTCCTCCCAAGTTCTGAGCTGAAGGAATCACTTCCTGTTCTGCAAGGTGGGGACCACTCTTGGTGTGTCAGAGATGGAGGGAGCCGTGGAGACCCTCCTTCGAGGGTCCTCAAGGATGATGGGCCCCAGCAGAGAGGACACCCATGGCCACCACAGGGGCAGCTGGACCCCAGGTGGGCAGAGCCCCCAGCCGGGGGTGCAGGCTTCCAGCAACTTCTCAGCCCCTGCAGCCACCCCACCAGGCGGGCCACACGTGCACTCACCTGCTCCCCCGTGGGGCATTCTGGGTGGGAGTGGCAACACGCCCCTGCTCCTCCGGCCTCGTGACAGCCCCAGGTTCACGGTCAGCAGCCCGTGGAGCCCTCGTCCCTCCTCCTGTGCCCATGGCCAGCCTACAAGTCCAGTTTCTCAAGAGGTACCTCGATGTTGAGGGAATACCAGGTGATCCAGAACAGCAGGCTGAGCACCAGGATCAGGGCCCCCGTGTAGACCAAGAAGTCCCAGTAGTCGAGGGAGGCGAGGGTGCCCAGCAGCAGAAGGACCAGGCCCACCGCGTCGAGCAGCAGGGCCAGCGCCAGGAAGGGCACACAGCGCCCTAGGCTGCATCTTCCCCAGCGCCTGCCCAGGAGCATTGCCCGGCGGCAGCCCTGGGGCTGGTTTGCATGGGAGGGAGGCGGCGGTGCCACCTGCCGCCGCGCTGGCTGGCCACTGGGTGTGAGCGGGCCGGGGCGCCGGCCGGCCGTCTGGGGTGACAAGGAAGTACACGTGAGTCCACCTTATGAGCACAGCAACCAGTGGGGCGGGCTGGCTCTTAACTGCTTCGTGACTCAGGAACGGCCCCGACCAAACCAGACTGACCTCACGGCTCATGGGACGGGGTCACCGCCGGGCCAGCCGCCTTACGGGGCAGACGGGGAGGGGTCAGGTGCCCTGGGAGGGCTTTTCAGTGTCCCGTCCGCGCCTCATCCTCTGACTCTTGAGTCCGGGGCGAATCCTGGCAGGTCTCTGAGCCACGGTGTCTTCATCTCCTGTGGTGGGGGTGGGGCTCCATTCCCCTCGCCCCTCTGCCCTCCTCTTCCTGGTGCAGAATGGAGGTTTTCAGTAAAAGATGTGGAAGAGAGTCTGTTGACATACGTAGATTTTGAAGTGGTGCAGTAAGAATCTGTCAGTTCTCGGGACCAAAGAGTAACCCAGAGAAGGTGGGTGTGTCATGCAGAAGACTCCATCCTGAAGACCCGGGGACCTGGGAGGACAGACAGTCGGGGAGATGGGGTGGGGTGGGCGGGGCGGGAAGAAGGGGGGGGACCTCTGGCCTCTGGCTGTGTCGATTGGGCGCAGACCAAAAGGCAGTTCCAGGCAAGTCAAGAAACATCTGCCTGGTTCTGTGTCTTTTCCAGACGGACTGACCTGATGTTTGCTGTGTGTCCCAGGGACACTGCTCACTCGGTCCCCAAGGGGTTATGTACCACACGGTGGTCTTGTCACTGTGGCCACTCATGGGGTGTGCTGCCTCCCCTCTGTCCCTGATTCACTGCGGGGCCTTGACCTGCACACCAAACCTCTCTGGGACTCAGTTTCCCCCACGCATAATGAAAGAAATAATTTCCACTTTTTCTCTTGCCTTCGGTTGGTGAGAATAAATAGAAGGCTCTACCTTTGTTTCCTGGTGTGTAATAGGCCAGGATGAGTGAGAAACTTTCAGGAAAAAGGTACTGGGGAAGTGAGGAGAATTGTGTGTTATAGATTTTAGGATCCAAAGCACCAGCAGACTTGACTCAGGCCAAGTAGCCCATCTGAAGCATCTCCAAGTGAGAAGTAGCTGAGGCCCATCTCCCCCCAGCATCTGCCTCCTTTTCTGGAGATGTGCTCTGAGGCAGTTAGATAGCCACATAGGAGCACCTCCCGGTGCTGGAGAAGCTGACACCGCTCCCACCCACCGCCCCCGGCTTTGACCCGGAGAGCGTCCGGGAAAGACGCGGGTGACAGCCGTGCCGCGTGCAGGGCCAGGTCGAGCGCCTGCGCGGTTGCAAGCCCGGGCGGACGTGTCCAGGCCTGGCCTCCCGCAGGTTCCCGGGTGCCTTTGTGGATCAGTCCTGTGTGCCTGCGAACGATTTTCCCGGGAGAATTTTTACACGGAAAGTCTCTTGAGTCCCAGGCCATCAGGCGGTTGATCGCCGTAACTCTGTCTGACTTCGGCTGACAGGTCAGAGGCAAGCAGGGAGCACGGTGAGCCTGCTGCCTTCCACCCTCAGCCCCAGCTCAGCATCCGGGCTCTTCAGGAGCTGGGTCTCCTCACCATTTCTATTTCTGCTGTCTACACACACACACACACACACACACACACACACATACACACACACACATTTCCGGCTGAAGAGACGTGGACACATTTCCCAGCAAAAGGAACAAAATCGAAACCATCCAGAATTTCGTGTCCAGAGCTAATCAGTCAGCATTCGTCACTTAGTGTCCCTCCTCCGGAACCGCAGACACCCCTCTTCTGTCTTAGGGAAAGGGGTCCTGTCCAGTAGCCAGCATGTGGCCCTTCTCCCAAGGGGCGGGGCTAACGGGGGGGCGGAGACCACCCAGGTTGTGAGGGGCCCGGGCACCACCCACCCCCAGGGAGGGGGGTCTCTCCTGTTCCTGCATCTCGAAGTCCCTGTCCCTGTCTCTGTGAGCCAGGCCTTCTAGATGTTTACACAGCTGGGACCGACTAGGGCGGCTGGTGGAAAGCCAGGTGACACGGGAGCCCTCTGGAGGGGGGCCGCTCAAAGAGCGGGTGGGAACAGGAGGAGGCAGCAGGGCATGGCCGGCCCTGGGGAAGCAGGGAGCGCCAGGTGCAGCCCAGAGCAGGAATGAGTCCCTGGCAGGAGCATTCACCTGACTTGGCCTAGCACCTCCACGGTGCTGGGTTTTAACCGGGCTCCCCAGCCCCAATCCCGCATCAGGTGCAGTGGCCACTGCAGGAAACAGCTGTGTGAGGTCCCCGGGGCTGCTGTGGTCCGGCATGGGGGCTTCAACCACAGAAACTTCTAGAGGAGGGATGTCTGAGCTCTGCGTGTCCGCACAGTGGGCTCCCTCTGAGGGCCATGAAGGGGAATCGTTCCCTGTCCCCTCTCCTTGGTCCTGGAGGTTTCCTGGCCATCTTGGGCTTTCCTTGGCTTGCAGGTGCCTTACCATTCTATGCGAGCATCATTCCCTCTGTGTGTCCATCTCTGTGTCCAAATTTCCCCTTTTATAAGGACACCGGTTGTATTGGATGAGGGGTCTACGCTACTGCAGTTTGACCCTATCTTTTTTTTTTAAGTGTATTTATTTATTTTGGGAGAGAGAGGCAGAGAGACATGGAGAGAGAATCCCAAGCTGACTCCATACTCAGTGCAGAGTCCGACGTGGGACTTGATCCCACGAACCGTGAGATCATGACCTGAGCTGAAATCAAGAGTCAGACACTTAACCCACCGATCCACCCAGACGCCCCCAAGTTTGACCCCATCTTACCTAACTGCGTTGGCAACAACCCTCTTTCCGAATAAGGTCATGTTCTGAGGTATTTGAGGTTAGGATGTTAACACATGAATTTTGGGGGACACAGTTGGTAACAATAGCTAATAATGTTGTTTGTTTTTGGACATCCTTTGACTTCAGCTGTAGTGTAGATAAATAAAAAAATTCAGACTCTCAAACCAAGCTTCCTGAAACAAACATACGTGTGAAGTCGGCACCCCATTAGGGCTGGCCCACTGAGCACCAGGGAGGGCAGGATGCCCCTTGGATATTCCCATGTCACTGGGAGAGAAGGTGAGGAGGCCCTGCTGGGCTTGGCTGGCTTCTCCTCTTGTCCACTAAGGCAAGGAACAGTTCCTCCGCAAATGGTAACTGTGAGTGACCCTAGCACATCCAGAAGCTTCAGCCGAAGTGGGATTTTTAAAAAATGTTTATTTATTTATTTATTTTTGAGAGAGAGAGAGAGACAGAGAGAACAAATGAGGGAAGGACAGAGAGAGATGGAGACACAGAATCCAAAGTAGGCTCCAGGCTCTGACCTGTCAACACAGGTGAGAGGTCAAACTCACAAACTGTGAGATCATGACCTGAGCCGAAGCTGGACGCTTAACCGACTGAGCCGCCCAGGCCTCTCTGAGCTGACACGTACGTGTGAAGAATCACAGAACAGGGAGACTGATGGGCATCTGTGATGCGCTCCAAAGCATGAGCACAGTGCGTAGGGTACCGCTTGGTGCCCCGCTACTGGCCTGGGGCTTCCAGATTTGGTTCCTGATGCCCCCTGGGCCCCCTCTCTTCTGAGACTTCTCGGCCCTTCAGGGTCTGTCACTGCCTCTGTGGCTCAGAGGCGTTTGTCCTGTACCGCGTCACAGATCTGCCTCCTCTTGTCAGCTGACGCCTTGTCACTCCCGTGGGAAGTCATCATGATCTGTCATCTCCCTGTGTTGTCACCTGGATGACAGTGCCTTCATGGCCTGGATTCTCAAGGGCGGGCTGAGAACCAAGGGACCAGGGACAGGCCAGCCTGGCGGGCTTGGCTGACACAGTCACTGTTCCCAGGGCGTGACGCCGAGTGACCAAGGCCGAGTCACCGCCCAAGTGCCAGGGCTCAGATGTGGGGCGGGCGTCGCCACGCCAGCCTGTGCCACCCACCGGCTGTGTGACCTTGGGCAAGTCACTTGCCCTCTTGGCCTCAATCTCCTTGTAAAATAATCCCTTATCTCACAGGGTTACTGGAAAGATTACGTGAGTTCACAAGTGTAAAGTGTGCTTAGAACCTACACACAGTAACAGAGAGAAGGGTGACTTGTGGTTGTCGGGCGTCTTTACTTTCCTTCTGTCACGATGCTTCTGGAGGGAAATCCCAGGCTGGAAGGGACCCAGCATTGACGATCCTGCTCCAGCATTTCTCCCCTTGATTGAGCTTGGCTTCCCCTGGCTGCAGCTGGTCCTCTTGACTGCTGAGCCCTCTCTCCATCCTTATGGGCACAGAGGCAACCCTGCAGGGGATCCCTATTCTCCTGAAATGCTCTTCCAGTCCTCAGTCTCCTTATCTGCCCCATTCTCACATCTGTCCACTTTTCCCCACTCTCGCACTCCGGCATTTCTGAGCCCTTGTCACCCATGGGCTACGCCCAGGATTTGGCCACACCTTCTGTCGTTTGTTACATAAAATTATATTAATGTGCTAATACATCGTTTTATGAATGTGTTAATTTTACTATATCTTGTTGATGTTTTTCTTCAAATGATTCCGTTTTTTTTTAAACTTTAATGAATTATTGTCACCATCAGTAGAAAACTATCACTTGGAATAGACAGCAAGTATTTTAGAATATATACACGGAAACCAAGATGCTGTCATTAAACTAGACCAAAGATCCTCAAACTTCTTCTGTAACGGGCCGATTTATTAAATGTTTTAGACTTTGTAGGCCGGAAGTTCTCTGTTACAAGCATTAAGTAGTACAAGAGCCGTGGACAATATATAAATGAATGGTGTGGCTGTGTTCCAATAAAACTTTATTTACAAAACCAAGCAGTGGGCCAGACTTATCAGCTCCTGAACCAGCCACTGTTGCAAATTGAAGGTGCTGAACCCAAGGTCCACACTCTCTTTATCAAATAAAGGCCTGAGATTCACCTATTTCAGAGGGGATAGTTTCACAGTGTCACTGAGAGGTTTTGTCCTTGGAAGTCATATAAGGACTGGATGAGAATTCAAATGGCTGTGCCTTTGGAAGTGAACCTGGGTGCCAGCTAAATATGTGTCATGTGTCCCTGTGGGTTACAGGGCTAGAATTTGGAAAAACATTGACATTGATCAGTTGATCTCTAATCAGTCTGTATACACTCCTCTTTTTTAACTCAGGGTCAACATTTTCAGAAATACAATGATGCTTACAGAGGAGCGTCTGACAATTTTCACAGCTCTTCATTCTTCCTCTTTGAAGGAGGCTTGAGGGACTTCCCTGGAGTGAATGGTCGGGCCTTCTAGAATCCATCTCCCTGCTACACAGGCTCAGCAAACGCTCCAGCTCTCTGCCCTGGTCTTCCTGTTTTCTTTCCCACCGGGCTGATATAAGCTTTCATCATTCCCATCCAGACCTCTAAATGCAAATACCACCCCCCCTCTTTCTGCCCCCAGTCCCTGGGCTGGCTTTCTCCCCAACACCCTGGAGAATCAAGTTCATTTCTCATTCCCTTTTAATTTTTAAAATTTATTCTCAAACATTTAATTATAACAAAATATATACAACATAGATTTCGTATTTCCATTATTTTTTAACTGTACAGTTCTGCGGCTTTAGGTACATTCACACTGCTGTGCGTCTCCAGAACTTTTTCATCTCCCCAAATGAAACTGTGTCCCCACAGAACACCAGCTTCCCATCTCTGTTTCCCCCCGGCCCCTGGCACCCACCCTTCTCCTTTCTGTCTCTATAAATTTGATTCCTCTGTTAGGAGTGGAATCATGCAGTATTTGTTCACTTGTAACTGGAGTATTTCACGCAGCATGAGGTCCTTAGGTTTCATCTGTATCGGAGCGTGTGTCAGAACTTCCTTTTAAAGACTCATTTTGTTGATCCATCCACCTGTCCCTGGATGCCTAGGCTGCTTCTGCTTTTGGCTATTGTGAATAATGCTATTGTGAACATGAGTGCACAGATATCAATATGATGAATCTCTGATTTCAGTTCTCTGGGGCACATACTTACCTCAAAGTGAAATCGCTGGACTAATACAGGAGCTCTGTGTTGAGTTTTTTGAGGACCCACCATACTCTTCCCCACCACGGCTGCACCATTTTCCATTCTCACCAGCGGTGCGGAAGGGCTCCTGCTCCGCATTCTCTCCTATTTGTGCTGTCTTCTATGTTGCTTATTTTTGTCATCATTGTTTTGATAACAGCCGTCTTAATGGCTGAGAAGTTGATTCCTATTTAACTTGAGAGTTGCTTTTATAATAGTACCTGGTACACTTGTGGAGGTCATTTGTCAAGTTTTCCATGGCGCTCACTCACAGGCCGGGCATCTTGGCCTGGGAGCAGCTCCGCCTCCTTGTAACTAACACCCAGTTTTTATTGACGGATCCCTTTCATAACCTCTGGGACTCCAGGCTCTTGGGAAAGCTGAGTGTCTCCCCAGAGTGGCTGCAGCTCCTTCTGGATCCTGTGTGTCTTTTGTCCCCCGCCTCCCCATTTCTAAGTAGGCACTGCTCCTGCGGCCCCCTTTCTGAAGCAGCGTGCATCCGCAGGAGTACCTTGTCGCCTTAGCAGGCAGGGAGGATGGTCTGCTGCACTCCTGCCTGGCTGTTTCCCACACCCACTTAGTTTCATTGTCCATTTCTGCCTGCACTCAGCTCTGAATGAATTGCTGGGCACAGAGTCAGAGACGTCAGAGCTGTGACTCCTCAGACATCGCCACCAGGGTGTCTGCTGGGTTTGGCGCCAGAACCCATCTTTCTGTCTAGCATTTTTCTTGCTGTGACTTGCCTGCCGCAGGCACGATTCGCCATGAAGCCTGTTTGCAGGGTTCCAGGGTTGAGCTGCACAGGGCTCGGCTGTCTGTGACTCCCTTCCTCTCCCAGTCAGGTCCTGGACCAAGCTCCAGGGTCTCCGCGTGGGTGGGTCCCAAGGCCAGAACTTCAGGCCTGCCTGTCCACTTGTGGGTCCTGCTGGAAGCTGGGCTCAGCTCTCTTGAACTGCTGATTCATAGGTTCAAAATCAGTGCTAAGGGAGCAAGAGGAGGTGAAGGGCCCCGTTAATGTCTTCCTCCCAAGAGCACCAGGGACCTGTTGGAGGTTCCTAAGGGGAAGGTGAAGGGATCCCTATTTTTAAAAGAGGGCTCTCGCTCCTGTGCAGAGAGCAGTATGAAGCGGGCAAGAAGGGACACCCGGCAAGCCACGAGCAGGGTGGGTCAGTGACAGTGGTGATGGAAAGAAGTGGATCTCCCTGGGAGATAACCAGGAAGTGAAATCAACAGGACACAATGACAGATTCAATGTGGGGAGGCGGGAAAGCAAGGGTGGGTGGTCACTGCCAAATACCAACCAGGTTTGTTTTGTACAACTGGATGCCAGAGCTGCCTCAGGAGGCGGGATACCCCGGAAGCGGGGCTGGTGTGGCCGCCGATACCCTGGCTGGGAGCTCGAGCTCTGGGCTACGAACGTGAACCTGTGGGTCCGCAGGAAACCCGTGGTGGGGATGAGATGGCGGTCTCTTTCAGATCAGGACAGTCAGAGAAGAGGCCTCGGCTGGTCCTAACGATCTCCCCCATTTAATGGGGGGGAGGGGAGAACGAGCCCGCTAAGGAGACAGGAAAAGAATGCCTACAGAGAAAGAAGGAAACCACATGCTAGTTCTAACTTGAATCCCAAGGAAGAAAATGTTTCAAAAGAATAGAGTGGTCAGCGTGTGGAATGCCTTTGAAAGATCAAGCCTGCTCACGTTATCTTCCCAGGGCTCAATGGGCAGTGGGGGTGGGGGGGAGAACTCTGCCCAAATGGCCTTTTCTTCCCATCCCTTCTGCCACACCCATGCTCCTTGTCCTCCTGAACTTGGGCTGTGGGCAGGTGGGCTGGGGGGAGGGGGACGGGTTGAGCAAGTGCTTTAACCCTTCTAAGCTCAGCCAGAGGAAATCTGCATGTGAATTTTTTTAACCTGTAGGGTGAATGAGAATGGGGAGGCAAATAATGGAAAGTCTACAGCGGGAACCAAAAAACACCCAGGGCCCTGCAGAGCCCGGCTCATGGGATCCCAGGTGCCGGCCTGGAGGCAGGGTCTCTGGAGAGCCGGGGCCCTCACTTGGACGATTTGAAAACACAACAAAACAAAAAAGAAACCATAGCATTACAGTGGGATATTTAAAATCCCACCAAAATTTCAGAATTTCACTTACAGCGGCCAAAGGGTATTTCCTTAAGGATTTAGAAGAACTCAATAGTATTATAATTAAAGTGATAATTGATTAAGTAATTAATAAAAATTAAGGAGTGATTTGGATTGTGGTAAGCACGCTTAACATGAGGCTTAACCTCTGAACACAGTTATGCACACACACAGCGTTGTTAACTGTAGCCACGATGCCGTATGCAGCAACTCCCTGGCATGCACTCACCTTGCCTCTCTGAAATTATGATCTTTTAATTTGCAAACTTTATTCAAAAGCTCCTGCCTATTGGGCCTCCGGGCTGGCTCCATTGGAAGAGCGTACGACTCTTGATCTCGGGGTTGTGAGTTCGAGCCACATGTTGGGTGTACAGATTATTTTAAATAAATAAATATTTTTAAAAAGCTACTATGTATCATAAGACATTACCAAAAAAAAAATAGGAACCAAAGAAAGTAGGAAGAAGTAAAAACTAAAGATAAATGCTGAGCTTAAATATAAATAAATAAGTAGCGAAACAAGAGAAAGAATGTTACTTTTCCAAAATCAGGAAGGCAATGAGAAGACACGGCAGAGGAGCTAAGTATGATATGCAAATAGTGTAACATGTAATACATAGGAGATAGTATGCAGTATATAGTCCATAGTATAGTATATGTGTAACATACAAGTATGCTCAGTCTGAATGGTCTCATCCCGAGTGGCTCTCAGCTGAGTTGGTATAGACCAGCACTGTCCAGTGGAGCTTTCTCTGCCGTGACGAAAGTGCTCATCATCTGTGCTGTCCAGTATGCTAGCAAGTAGGCACATGTGGCTAGTCAGCACCTGAATTGTGGCTACTGTGACCGGAGAACTGAACGTTTAGTTATACTTGATTGATTGTGCGGCTACCATATTGGACGGCACCATCCATCTCTTGAAAGACTTGGATCTTTCCCATTTGGCCAGGTCCCAACTGGCTCTCTTGAGCTCCCTGAGCCTCCAAAGAGGGTGTTTTGGACTTAAGATCAAGAGACCCAACTTGAAGCCTGATTCTGTCCCTTATCAGCTAAGGGACCAGTGGCTAGCCCTGGCGTCCATGGGCTCTGAGAAGCTGCAGGGCTCTCTCCCAGTGATGATGTCCGAGGGCAGACAGATGGTTCCTGGGGTCGGGCGTGGGGGAATTGGAGGGAGGGAAGAGCGGGGAACAGAAGGGGACCGGCGTCGTTGCCCAAACCCATCTATGGTGGTGTCCACAGAGCAGGCCACTACCCACAGCCGGGGGTTGATCCTCAGTTTCCCAGGTCCTGGGCAGGAGGCTCAGGGCTCAGGACACTTGGTCTCTGTGGCCTTGCATTGGGTTCTTTGGGACCTGCGTTCTTGAACCCACAAAGAACTGTAGAATATCTCTTCCCAGGCCCTATGAGCTTTGTCCTCACCAAGCCAACTGTTGGTTTTACTTGCTGAAGAAGGAATGGGGATAGGATGAGAACAGAGACTGAAACACACTTCTCTGTGGGTCCCTTGACCCTCTGCATGTGATTTCTTATAACCTTGGGCATGTCTGAATCTCAGTTTCTTCACCTGTAAAATGGGAGCAGTAATGTTTACCCTCGTCACTCCCGCACAGAGCAGTTGGAAGGACAGACTGTCACTGCTCTTTCACTTAACAAGCATGGAGTTCTACAGTGAGAGGACTCACTACACATAAAGCACAGAGAACCGGCAAGGGCTGTAACCCCAGGGTACTTCAGGGAGGACTTCCTGGAAGAGGCAGCATTTGAGCTAGGAGTCAGCTAGATGGACAAGGGGGTTGGAATGGTGTAGGCCAAGGAAGGAGCATATGGAAAGATGCAGGGGTGTGATGCTGTGGGAGACACTGAGCTGTGAGTCTGGGGTACAGGGTGAGCGTCAGGGAGGTAGGCAGTCTGGGTAGGAGCAGGACTAAGCTATGTGAAAGAGTGGGAGCTCCATCTCGATATAGGAGGGCAACAGGTTCAGGGGCAGGTCCAGGAGTGGTGACGGGATCAGAAGCACCTTCCAGAAAGATGCTCTGGGTGGAATGTGGAGAGTGAGCAGTGGGAGCCTGAAGGCAGGGAGGCCCATGGGGATGCCGGCGACCTAACCCAGGGCAGCTGGGGCTTGGGCAAAGGGGAGGGACTTCGAGGTACTTAGGACACAGGCTGGCTGCAGGGGGTGTGGGAGAGGGAGGCCAGCCAGGATTCTGGATTGATCCGCGAGGTTACCCTCTGTCAGCACACAAGTAGATCTGGACGAAGCAGGGTGGGGACACACGGTGACTTCTTCCGACACCGGCCAGTGTGAGTCAAGGGCCGTCCGGGCTGGGACGCGCTGTCTGGAGCTCCGCACAGGCGACCACAGCAGCAGCTGACTCGGGTGACATGGACTGAAGCCAGGGGCTGCAGGCCACGGGGAGGCTGGGGGCGATGGCGGGGGGGGAGGGGCGGAGGGCTGAGTGGGCACGAGGACAAGGAGGGTCCCGGACAAGCATGTGTGGCCAGCGAGTCACCAGAGCAGCTGAAGGACCAGCTGCTGAGGCACCACCCACCCCACAGGCCGACAGTGGGACGCCCTCTCCCCACAAGGTCCTTGCGGATGGGGGTGGTGTGGGAGTCACACCGGGTGGCCAGGGGAGGAGGAGGAGGGATGACGTCTCCAACACCCACACAGCTTCCCTCTTCTGCCCCCCTTTCCTGCATCCTCTGCTGGAACGTTGTGCCCCAAACCTTGCCATGGCGGCCTCCTTCACTTCCTTCAGGCCTCAACACAAAGCCCCCCTCCCTGACTCCATGGCCTGCATCACTCTCTGATGCCAGCCTGTCCATTTGATGGTGGCCTTGTTCATGGCCTGTGTGCCTCCACTGGGGGTCGGGGGGAGCTCTGTTTGGTCCACCTCCTCGGCTCCCAGCGCAGCATTCCCAAGGTGCTCCGTAGCCGCGTGGTGAATGGATGATGGAACAAGTCATCTTTCACGGGGCACGTGTGAAAGGGCTCAGTGAGCCATCCCATGCCCCTCCCAGGCCCGCGTCCACGGGACCCAGCAGGCCCCACTCTTCGGCAGCCTGTCTGGCCAGGCGGCGGCCCCCCCCCCCCCCCGCCGGCCCAGCCTTACCCCTTCCCTGCCTTCTGGTTGTTGGCATGAACCTGCCCAGGGCTGCGCTGGCCGTGACTGCGGCTCCCACACTCGCACACTGGGCGCCACTCATTAGTCTGGTTACCCTCCCTGCACCATCCCCGAAAGTGAGCACACTCGCGCCCCAGGACCATCAATCACCGCCGGCGAATTTCACGGAGCTTCTGTCCCCTCCCCCAGTGAATGGGCATCGCGCACCGTGTTTGGCAGACGTGCTCTCATCACTTGGGGTTCTTCCCTGACTTTTATGAGGCTCCGCCCTGCATTCTTTTTTTTTTTTAATGTTTATTTATTTTTGAGACAGAGAGGGAGACAATGCATGAGCAGGAGAGGGGCAGAGAGAGAGAGAGGGAGACACAGAATCCGAAAGCAGGCTCCAGGCTCTGAGCTAGCTGTCAGCCCAGAGCCCAACTCAGGGCTAGAGCCCGACGTGGGGCTCGAACCCACAAACCGTGAGATCATGACCGGAACTGAAGTCGGGTGCTTAACAGAGTGAGCCCCCCAGGTGCCCCATGGGAGTCTTCTCTAGTCATAAAGGAGGCAGGGAGGGTCTTCCATTGGAGAAAGGGCAGACAAGCCCCCAGCCTCTCTCTCTTCTCAGCCCTCAGCAGAAGAGCCTGGCCTAGGAGGTACCAAGGCCACCCTGCTCTGACCGTGTCACCTGTGTCGGCAGGCGGAGCCCCCCCCTTTCTGCCTGGCTCATAGGAGATGCCCAGAATGCTGCCTTCTCTCCTGGCTGGTGGCTCTGTCTGTCTGTCTGTCCTCCTGTCTCCTGACAGCAGCTGCACTCTGCCCCCTGCCTTGTGTCCAGAACCACCACACCGACCCTGGGGCCTCTGCAGACCTGAATGGGAAACAGGGGCTGTACTGGGCGTGGCCTCAGGAACCAGACCTTCTGGATTTTAATCCTGGCTTGCTGCTGTCCTAGCTTGGTGTCCCCAGGCCTCACTTGTCTCGTCTGTATAATGGGGATGATGATAACAGTAGCATCTGCACAGGAGGTTTCGGGAAGGAGTAGGTCAGTTTCCGGCATGCAGGAAGCATCCAGGAGAGGTCCTTTATTTTCTGCATGTACCCACCCCCCCCCCGCCTCTTCTCAGAGCCCTGCACCCACTCACCCACAGCCCAGACACTTCACCAGGCAGGTGCATATCAGACACCTTCAGGGGTTGCCGGATGTCGTTTTCCAGTCTCCTCTGGTCTCCGAGGGCTGGAGACGGTGACAAAGTGATGGGCGCATGGGGGGCGGGGACGGGGGGACGAGGTGCGGAGAGTCTGGCGATGCTGCAGGAGCCGAGGCGGGAGTCCAGCACTGCTTGCTCGTCCAGACCCAGAGCCGGCCTTTCTTCTCCCGCCAGAGACAGGGCAAGCCAGAGGCCAAGGACACGGCGAATCAGGTGGGGAGGCCACGGAGCAGAGCAGAGGGTCATGATAGAAGACCAGAGAAACAGAACAGGCTGGGCCAGGAGAACGGAGGAACGGCTTAGGAGGCCGAGGGAGGCCATGTGCGCCCTCCACGTGCCCGTTCTCTTGAGTTCATGGGGACATGGACAAGCTGAGCCCCAGGTAGCCGCCTGCCTCACCCTGGCCCGCTGACTCATCCCAGAAGGTTCTTTTCCCATATCTCTTTTTGGTCTCAGCACTGGGCCGAGAAGGAGTCAGGAGTGTCTGCTCTGTCTGTGCCGTCAGCTTCCGAGAGGCCGTTCAGCTGCTGCGAGGAGGCGGCCACGGACCGGGCAGGAACCCCCCACGGTCCCCTTGCTCCCTGATGGCGCGCTGCAGGGGGAGGGCGTGCAGTGATGCGGGACCATCCCGGGGAAATGAATTTGTGTGCACAGCCTGGGGACTGCTGGTGGGACAGAACGAAGATGCAGGAGACGCTGCGGCAGAGCGCACCATTCATTAGGCGGTTCCTCCAGGGACTGGGGTCAGAACAGAACCTCCCGATGGGAACAGCCACGGGTGGAACAGTACAGTCTGCTGGGCAGACCCGTGGATGCCGGTCCTGTCCCCCAGTTCGCCGGCACCCAGAGAGTCCTGGTGGACGTGCTTTTCCCCAGACATGCGCCCTGACCTGGACCGCGGTTACAGACCTCCCACGTGGTGGCGGTCTTTGGCAGAAGCCCCTCAGCGTGATGCTGGCACGTTCCTGGTCCCCGCTCACGTGGGGGTCCCCAGTGGCGATGTTGCCTCGTTATTCTTGCCGAGACGCTGGCTTAAGGGGCAGGGCACCTGCGCAAGCACTGCTGGAAACTTCCAGATGATTCCAGAGCTTGGGTACTTCCTAGAGCCATGGCTGCCCCCAGACTTCCTCCCAGCAAGACGTAGGCGGCAGTAGCATCCACATGGGCCTCTCTTCTCCTGCCGTACCCGGACCACAGGCTCTTGGGCGGATGGACAGATCTCAGGAAGTGTGGATCCCTAGGGACCCAGCTGAGCGCCCATCCCGTTTGCTCTCACCTATGAAAGCATCAGGGAAGGTGAGAGTGACAGTTTAGGGCCCCTACTGAACCTTCGTTCATGTCACAGAAAGGCGGACAGATGGGCTGTAAGCCCTGTCGCTAGAACTACAGTTAAGGACGGAGCACTTGCGACCAGGTTAGTTAGAAGACCTGGCCACACCGTGCGAATGAGAGGCATGGTCGTTTTGGGTAAAGCCCCAAAGGCCACAGGTCCCTCTCCACCAAACTCTGGCTTCTGAGGTGGGTGGGGCAGGCATTTACTTCCTGGGTGCTCTCTGCTTGGTGGGCCCTCCGGGAACCCCCTTCCAGCCTGTGGCCTTGCTGTGGCCCCTGGAGAGGCTGCCCTAAGGTGGGAAGCAGGCCAAGACACAGGGAGTTGCCGTGCAGTTCCTAATTTTGTTACGCTCCCGCCCCACCCCCTCCCGCCACCTGAGCTTCTCCTTCCCACGTCACCTGCCCCCCTCGCCCCCTTTGCTAGCTCTTATCTTTCCTTTTGTTCTCTGTTGGGATGGTGCAGTCTCCGGCAGTCCCTCCTTCCTCTCCCCTGTCTGGGTGAGATGCTCTCTCTGTGTTCGCGCACCTGCCGCTCCCCCCACAGAGGGCTCAGCACAGGTTTCTAGTCGCCCCTTGGCCCGACTGCATGTCTTACTTTGGAACGAAGATGAGAGTGGACACCTTGTCTATCTGGTTCCCATCACAGGTCCTGGCCCCGGAGAAGGGCACCCAGTAAATGTCTGCTCGTTTGGAGGGTAGCAGCGAGACAGGACAGACGTTGGGATTTTTCTAAAAGCAAACCCTCTGTCTCTGGAACCCGCAGACCATCCAGGTGCGGCGTGGGGTCTTCCTGGGTTTGGTCCTCGATGGAGGTGAAGGAGAGAATGCTCTTACAGAATCCCTCTGTGGGTCTCTGTCTTGGTGTTCCAGAATGGGGGGAATAGACAGGGAGGGAGAAGGGGGCCTGGGCAGCATGCGCTTGTGCTTGGCTAATTGTCAAGTTCAGAGGAGAGCTAGAAGGGCAAACTGTGGCAGCCCAGCCCACGGTCTCTGATGCAAATGCTGTACAACCTGGAGTGAAACTTCCTTGGCTGTCTGACCCCCAGCACCTTTTCTGGGGCCAGGGGAGGGGAGATGCGCCTTCTTACAAAGTGTTTCTCCCTAACCGCCCTTCAATGTTCACTCTCTGTGATGTCCTATACATGACGTGTCTTATCTCTTCAAATGCAAACCAGTATCTTGCCCACACAGACAGTGGGGGATGGCGGAGGGGCTGGCAGAGCCAGGGAGCCTGGAAGGAGTCTTTCGTCTCTTCTGCGAGGGACCTCCACTGGTCACTTACAGTTCCAGAGGGTCCCAATGGGGAATCCAGCTCAGGCATTCAGATGCGTCAACATGAGGCTCTCCTCCAGACACAGCCTAGCGGGAGGAATTTCCCAACATGCATAGCGATCTGCCCAGAGAGTTGGATGGGTGCGCCTGGATGCAGGAGCAGGGAGTGAGCCATGAAAGGGGATGGCGGTGGCCAGCATCTAAGGGGGCTCGGCAGTTACAGAGAGACTACATGAGACCCAGCCAACAGCCTCGCCCAGCTGCCCAGGGAGCCCTGAGCTCTTCCCCGAAGGGCCAGGAAGATGCTGTTTTGTGGCTGACCCCACCCCCAGGAAGAGGGGGATGTTGATGTCATTGTCAGATCACCTCTCGGTGGAGGGTGCAGGGTGACAGGGAGCACAGAGTGGGAGGCCGCCATCAGCGATTCAGGAAGAAGGACTTGAGGCTCTGGAAGAAAACGGACTTCTGTCTCTGCTTCTGTTTCTTTTTGATGATGGGCACCCACACCAGCCCGCACACCAGCATCATGAGTCCCAGCGACAGGAAGGCGGGCCCGATCATCTTCAGGACCTTAAGGCTGTTGTTGCCCAGGTTCAGGGTGTAGGCCAAGGCGGTGATGACCACACCAAAGAGGAGGATGGCGCCGCCCACCGACATGATGACGATGGGTTTCCGGTAGATTTCCCAGTTACTCCTGGGGGCAGCGGTCCAGACAGACTCGCTTCTGGAGCTGATGCACAGGGAGCTGGCCGTCTGGCTGGGCAGCAGGTCCTTGGATTCCGGAGACGTCTCATCGACCTCCAGGGCCTTGGGGGGAGCCTCCATTGTCATGGCTTCCTGGGACCGGGCACCCGGTACACACAACGGGTAGGAGCAGGGGTGAAGCCGAGCCCTCCTCACATGCCCTTCCTGTTCTCAGCATCCGTCCGCAGCCTGGCTCTCGGCGGAGGGCGATGCAGGGCTTTGTGCTAAAGCCAAAAAGAAAGTCAGATGAGATCCACATTAACCAGAAACCACTCCCAACATGCTTTTTCTTCTTGTGAGAGAAAAAGAGTTCGAATCAACTGCTTTCCATATTTAAAACAGGGAACACTGGTACCCGTGAAAAACACCAGAAGCTGTGGTGTATCGAATGGCATCTTATTTTCAGACTCAGCCACGTTCTAGCTGTGTGACCTTGAGGGAGTTGCTTACTGTCTCTGTGCTTCAATTTTCTTATCTATAAAATGGGGATCACAATAGTACTTACCTCACAGCGTTTTTAAAAGTGTTGAGTTTTAAGACATGTAATGCATTGTAATGATTCCTAACGGTTTGCAGACACTTCATAAGTGGGGCTATTTGCCTATCCCAGGGTAAGGAATTATCAGCAATTGGATTTGAACCTTTCAGCTCCTGCTCTTTTATTTTTCCTTTTCCTTAAAAAAAATTTTTTTTTTTTACATTTATTTATTTTTGAGAGACAGAGACAGACAGAGCACAAGTGGGGGAGGGGCAGAGAGAGAGACAGAATCCAAAGCAGCTCCAGGATCTGAGCTGTCAGCACAGAGCCCAATGTGGGGCTCGAACTCACAAACCGTGAGACCATGACCTGAGCCAAAGTCAGACGCTCAACCGACTGAGCCACCCAGGGGCCCCTCCTTTTTACTTTTTTACTGTTTATTTATTTTTGGGAGACAGAGAGCGTGCACAAGTGGAGGAGGGGCAGAGAGAGAGAGGGAGACACAGAATCTGAAGCAGCTCCAGGCTCCGAGCTGTCAGCACAGGGCCCGATGACCTGACCCAAAGCCAGATGCTTAACCGGTTGAGCCGCCCAGGCGCCTTGCTCTTGCTCTTAAAACACCAGACTGCATATGGACTGGAGAACATCTTTGAGTGCAGCCCGGGATTTTATGTGCTTTTTCAGCACCTGACAGTCATTCTCCGGGCTCAGAGTGTGACCTTGTTAGTATCTACAGGCCCCCTTTCCCCGGCTTCCTCACGGATTACACCAAGTCAGATCCCTACCTTCTCATTCTTAAGTGGGCTCAGGTGTGAAGTCGAGCCCACCGCCTGTTGTGATTTCGCATCTGGAGCCCCCGTCTGTGTACCTCTCGGTCACCAGGGTCCTCTCCTCCCCTGGATGCTCAGCTGATGAGAGCAGCTCTGGAGATTCGAGAAGCACCTCTTACCTGCCAAGTACGCTTCCACCAGAGCCTGGCGAGCTCCGGGGCCTCGAACGCTGCATTAAAACCTTTCATTCCATAATAAAAAATGGGGTTCGAGTGCCAATGCCTATCTGTTTGCAACAAGGCACTAAGATATGAATGGATGGATTTAGATACATACTTTCCTGGTATTTTAGGTACTTTGGGGGAGTGGGAGGAAGGAGAGGCTGGGAGAGCCGGGGGGGCCGGGGCAGGGAGGTCTTTCCCCAGTCACCGCAGGATCCCTGTCCCTGGCTTGCCTTCTGAGGGTCTGGCGTGCTGCTTTGTGCCCTAGAGATGCTCCCTCCGCATCAGGGAGTGAGCGAGTGAGCGAACAGCTTCCTTTCTGCCTCCTCCCATTGGCCCTGAGTATAAATCCACCACTTTTTAAATATGTTTATTTATTTATTTTGAGAGAGAGTGAGCAAGCAGGGGAAGGGCAGAGAGAGAGGGAAAGAGAGAGAGAATCCCAAGCAGGTTCTGCAGTGTCAGTGCAGAGCCCGATGTGGGGCTCGACCTCACGAACTGTGAAATCATGAGCCAAGCCGAAACCAAGAGTCAGATGCTTAACTGACCGAGCCCACCAGGCGCCCCTAAATCCACATTCTTTATAACCCAGCTTGTCTCCGTTCTTCCTGGCAGAGCCTGGTGCCTCCCTTCATGAAGCCCAGGTAGAGCTGAGCTCTAGGACCGTGCTGGCCACTCTCTCCTCCCGTGTCCCCGAGGCCACAGACTCTTCTCTGTTCTCTCTCTGCCTGCCTGGGGTGACTCTCTCCAAGCAGTGCTCTCTCCAGCCTCTGCTCTCCTCACCCCTTGGATCCACCATCTTCGGTCCTTGGCTCTCACTCTTTCCCTCCTCCAGATGCCCTGGGCTCTTCCTCTGACCTCTTCTTCTGTTCCCTGTCTGCTCAGGACCCACTTAAGTCGGGTTTATTCTGTATACATGCAATGCCAGAGAGTTCTTTCCAACGGCAAAAGGTGGGTGTATTGGGGGAGGTGGGCAATTCATCCCCGTCACAATGGGCTTCCCCACCACACCCCAATTAGGTTGAGTCAGACCCAACTACGGAGAGGGGTGATTTCCAGAAGGAAATCACGGTATTGGCCCCGGGGCGAAAGGTAGTGTGGGATGGGGGCGACTGGGTGACTCCGTCGGTTAAGCATCTGACCCTTGATTTTCGTTCAGGTTCATGAATCATTATGGTTCACGATCTCATGGTTCGTGGGTTCAAGTCCTGCTTTGGGCTCTGTGCTAGTGGCGTGTAGCCTGCTTGGGATTCCGTCTCTCTCTCTCTCTCTCTCTCTCTCTCTGCCCTTCCCCCGATTACTCTCCATTTCGCATTCATTAAATAAACAAATTAAACTTAAAAAAACAAGAAATTTAAAAAAAAAGAAAGGAAAGGCAGCTGGGGATAAAGGAGATGGTGCCTGGATGGTGTCTGGTCCCGACACTCTGGAACCCGTTGTTTCTTCTTTACCAAGGCTCTTCCATGAATAAGCATCGCTGAGTGAATGAATTCTCTGCAACACTCCCCTCCCTGTGCTCATCTCAAACCTAACCCCTCACCTCCCATCCTCCCTCACCCCTGCAGCAGCTCAGGCCTGACCACTGGACCAGCCTTCCCCCTACTCCGTCCCCGAACTGTAATGCTCCCCCTTTCTACAACAAGCAGTCACAGACCCCTCCCCCTTGCTGCGGAGGAAATGGGAGCTCTAAAATGGCCGTGCCTCCAGAATATAGATATTCACGTTCACGTACATTCATTCAGAGAGAGGATATTTGGCTCTCTGCTTCCAAAGACTTTGAAGAATAGGACGGATGCCCTTTTGTAAGTGAAGGCGCACAGGTGTTCGCTTCCCCTCGGGTCCTGTGGTCTCTTTGCATAAGGCACGCAGCTGTTTGTAAAGTGATCTCTTCCCCTGCGGGCTGGGGGTGAGGAGGGGCACCACAGAGCGCGTTATGAGGTCCTAGCCTCCTGTATTGAAGATGTACTCACAATCCCAGTAGGATTTTCTCTCTGGGTTGTCATTTCTTCCACTCGGTGGAGACCGAGCAAGAAGGGTCAGACACTGGAGGTG
This sequence comes from Suricata suricatta, assembly GCF_006229205.1. Taxonomy (NCBI): domain Eukaryota; kingdom Metazoa; phylum Chordata; class Mammalia; order Carnivora; family Herpestidae; genus Suricata; species Suricata suricatta. Next base: position 4,555,228 of record NC_043716.1, read on the forward strand.
TGGTGGGAATGCAGATTCTCCATAGTGCCAGAGGAGAGCTGGGCTGGATGGAGAAGGACATGCTCCCTCGAGAACTGTCATTGGGGCACCAGGTGTGTCCCGCACAGGAAGTGCACTCCCGGAGGCAGGGGACCACTGCCAGGGGGCCTAGAGAGGGAGTGGGACCCAGTGGCCTTGCTGCGAGCACTGAACAGATGCTCTGTGGCCCTGCAGGGAGGTCCCTTGTTTATTCCCATTTTACTGGGCATAGACTGGCCCAGGGGGATTTAGGAGCATGGCCAAAGCTTCCTCTAACCTTTTATGTGGCTGTGCTGGGCTTCAGGCCAAGGTCTTTGGACTCAGAGCTCCATGCACTAGATCGTGCTGCTTGGATGAGCTCTGAGGGTTCTCTGACAAGGGGAATTTCTGGGCTTTTCACTCTGGGGCTTCCTTTGCCCGCAGAGTAACCTCTCGCTGAGTATGGAATGACAGGGCTAAGCAATTCCATGGTGATTCACTATACAGTAGAGAAAGGGGAGTACAGTTGTAAACTTCTCATGGTTTTACCCTTACTCAATTTAAAGGACAATTTCATTCTGAGGCTAAGTCCTTATTTTTTTATGTTTATTTTTTGGCATTGGAGTAGTCTTCATTTTATGAAATGGTCATGATGGAAGATTGTCATTGGTTTTGTTAGGATCTGTACTTGGCAAGATGGAAATTGGTCATCATATGTAGATATCTGTCTGTCGATCTATCTATCTAAACTTTAATGACCCATGAAATCAATCAATCAATCTATCTATCTATCTATCTATCTATCTATCTATCTATCTATCCATCTATCTATCCATCCATCCATCTGTCCATCCATCTGTATATCTATCTACCTACCTACCTACCTACCTAAACTGTTATGGCCCATGAAATCAGTCAGTCAATCGCTCTCTCTCCCTCTCTCTCTCTCACCAAATGGCCCATGAAATCTATCTGTCTATCTATTATCTATCTATCTATCTATCTATCTATCTATCTATCTATCTATCTATCTACCTACCTACCTAAACTGTTATGGCCCATGAAATCAATCAATCAATCAATCAATCAATCAATCAATTTCTCTCTCTCTCTCTCTCTCTCTCTCTCAACTAATGGTCCATGAAATCTATCATCTATCTATCCATCCATCCATTTATCTATCTATCTGTCTGTCTATATATCTGAACTGTAATAGCTCATGAAATCCCAAGGAATGGGAACCTTTAATTTACTTGGCTTACTTGGGAAGAGGGTGGGTCTCAGCACAGTGACTGGGCAAACAAGCCTTCATTTTCTAGGCAATAACCATAAAAGAAGCAGCTCTCCCTTCTTGAGCAAGTGTGAACACTGACTTTTTCTCCCC
>NC_043716.1:4556708-4597268 GCF_006229205.1 Suricata suricatta
AGTCGGTTGAGCGTCTGACTCTGGCTCAGGTCATGATCTTGCGGTTCGTGAGTTTGAGCCCCGCATCAGACTTGCGGCTTTCAGCACAGAACCTGCTTCGGATCTTCTGTCCCCCTCTCTCTGCCCCTCCCCCATTTGCTCTCTGTCTCAAAAATAATAAACATTTTTTAAAAATTAAAAAATCAAAGTTTGTATTTGGTATGATAGTGCTATTGTGGACACAAAAGCAAATCTCTTACTTTTTTTAAGTGTTTATTTATTTTTGAGACAGAGAGACAGAGCATGAGCAGGTGAGGGTCAGAGCCGGGGAAGGGGGGGTAGGGAGACACAGAATCACTGAATCTGAAGCAAGTTCCAGGCTCCTAGTTGTCAGCACAGAGACTGACCGCAGGGCTTGAACTCATGAACTGCAAGATCATGACCTGAGGTGAAGTCGGATGTTCAACTGACTGAGCCACCCAGGCGCCCCAAAAGCAAATGTCTTAAAGATACAGAGATACATCGTAAAACAACATAAAGGGGAGGAATGCTGTGATGCCTCGATTCACGTGAAAATATCAGAGTCTGGATGCCCTGTGACAAAATGCTCAATATTAAATCTGAGTGGTGGCCATCGGGAAGTTCATTATAATATTATCTCTCTACTTTTGTGTGTGTTTGCAGCTGCCTATAATAACAGGAATCGGAATCTGAATATATATATATATGTGTGTGTGTGTGTGTGTGTGTGTATGGAGAGAGAGAGAGAGAGAGAGAGGGAGAGAGAGACAATGACTAGACCACATATAAAATCAGAACTCTGACCGACAGCCTGCAGGAATCAGCCCGGGACACCAACCTGGCATATGTAAGTCCGACTTTTAGGAAGTCAGGCCACTGTCTCTAGCAGCTGGCCCAGCAAGCTAGACAATAACCAAGGGCAAGTGCCTTTTGACAGATAACAAGGGAGCAATTCGCCTGGGAAAAGAAAGTCCTCTGGACAAATAGTGTGGACCGACTGACGTTCCAAAGGGAAAAAAAATGGAACTTGACCCCACTCCACCCCATCAACAAAAAAATTAATTTGAGACAGATCACGGTATAACCTGAACATAAAAGCTAGAACTCTGAATATGTCAGGAGGAAACAGAGGGATGGGAGGTGGGCAGGCCCTCTCAGATAGGCCAGAGCAGCCAATAACCAAGAACGAGATCTCAACTAAGCAAGACTTCATCGAAATTGAAAACTCCTGCTCATTAAAGCCACTGAGAAGAGGGGCGCCTGGGTGGCCCAGTCAGTTAAGCGTCTGACTTCAGCTCAGGTCTCAGGTCATGATCTCATGGTTTGTGAGTTCGAGCCCCATGTCAGGCTCTGTGCTGACAGCTCAGACAGAGCCTGGAGCCTACTTCTGATTCTGTGTCTCCCTCTCTCTCTGCCCCTCCCCTGCTCACACTCTATCTCCCTCTCTGTCTCAAAAATAATAAACATTAAACATTAAAAAAAAAGACCACTAAGAAGAAATGAACAGCCTAACTCTAAGCTGGGAGAAAAGTTTTGCAAAATATGTATTTGTCAAAGGATTTGTATCTGAAATATACAAAGAGGCGCTACATCTGATTGAGAAAAGCACCACCTGCCTAATTTTGAAAATGGGCAAAAGATTTAAACAGACCATCACAAGGGGAGATTAACAGAGGGACAAGGACCCCATGAAAAAGTGCTCGGCGCAGATACTCTGCAGGGACACTCAACTTCAAGCCAGCCGGCGGTCACAGCCACACACTCACTCCAACGGTTACCATTTAAAGTGGAGAACTGGGGAGCAAACAGAGCTTTCTCACATGCTCATGGCGGGGACGTAAAATGGCACGTGCACTTTGGAAAACAGGCTCGGGAGTTTCTTATGAAGTTAAACACACACCTACCCTATTCTCCTAAAAGTTACACCCCCAGCTAATTATCCGCCCAAGAGACATGAAAGCCTATGTCCACAAACGACTTGTGTAAGAATATTCACATAGCAGCCTCACCCGCAGCACCACAACCAGAAACAACCCAACAGCAAAGTGCGGAGGTGCACAACGCAATGCCGAGCAATACAAAGGAATGGACATGAAAAGGAGCAAGCTTCTCGGACATGCGCACATGGATGAGTCTCACAGACATGGCGGGTGCCAGGAGTCAGATTTATAAAAGAATGCAGATGTTGTATATTTCCATTTACAGGACGTTCTGGAAGCTTCTAAGAATGAATCGAAGGTGACAGACTCCAAACAGCCATTGTAGGGAAGGGAAATGCAGAAAGGAACTACCGGATTTCTCTGGAGTGGATGGAAGTGTTCTGTGCGTGGAATTGGTGTGAGTCACGTGGTGGGCGGAGCCCCCTTGTCTGCCTGGCTGCTAACACTTGTTGTGCACGTCCATGTGTGTAAATTGCACCCCCCAGAAAAAGGACTATAAAAACCCTGATAATAGTTGGTGGGTCGTGGTGGGGGGGCAGGTGGAAATACAGCTAAACCAAGAATGGCTGAATGTCGACAGTGGTTGAGGCCAAATGATGGAAGGTGGGGATCCAGCAAATGGGTGTGAGCAAGACACTTGTGGGCGCCCGGGTGGCTCAGGTGGTTGAGCGCTTGACTCTTGATTTCGGCTCAGGTCATGATCACAGGGTCGTGAGTTAGAGCCCCGTGTTGGTCTCTGTGCTAGGCTGGACGTGGAGCCTACTTGGGATTCTTTCTCTGTCTCTCTCTCTGCCCCATCCCCACTCATGTGTTCTCTAAATAGATAGGTAGGTAGGTAAATAGAGAGGGAGAAATATGTTACCCTGGAAAATGAGAGGAGAGGGCAGAGGCAAAGACACCCCAGAATAGGGTGGGGATGTTACAGGGGAGATCTAGAAGGTGAGGGAGTCACTGGGCTCTTATGGGAAAGCTCGTAAAACTGATTTTGATGAAGAGGAAATCCAGAAAGGTAGGGAAGGTGCTTCTTGGAGAAATTGGGAATTGGGACAGAAACTGCAAATGACAGAGAGAGAGACAGACAGACAGAGACAGAAGAATTTCATTTTGTCCACCTTGTCTCTGGAAAGGTAATTTGAAGGGAAACACAGACTTGCAGTGAGCCAGGGACCCTAGGTGGAGCGAAGACGGTCTGGTGGCCTGAATGATCTTCCCCAGAAGCGAGGGACCCATGGGACTGTCCTTTAATCTTGTTAGAGCTGGTCTATTCATCTACCACGTACCTCTGATGGCACACTTATTTGGAGCCCTGTCTACACATGGCGTTTCCGTGTCTGGCTGTGGACCTTGTATCTCCCAGGTAGCTACACAGTGCCCCATGAACAGTGCTCACCAAATACCACAACACTTTGTGACAATTGCCGTGTGGCGGGAGGAAGCCGGTCTCCCTCCTGCAGAGGTGCTCAGGGCTGTGCCTTTCTGCACTCTCTGTGCATAGCTTCTTGCTCAGTGGTGCCTCTGACAAATGGGGTGAAGAGAGGTCTCCAGTGAGAGGGGAGAGAACTGGCTGGAAGGTTTGGGCTCATTCTCATGAGGTCACATACTCATCCCCCAATGTACAAATGGTCTGGTGCTGTGTGTGTGTGTGTGTGTGTGTGTGTGTATGTGTGTGTGTGGATTATGCGAGCTGGTGTGCAACAGAGAGCGTCCAGGGTAAGAGCAGTCAAATGCTTGCCCTCCAGATTTCCGAGTGTCCGAAATGCACCACTTAATGAGAATGGAGGTTGGAAGTGAAGTGAGTGAATTATTGCCCTGGAGGTGACCAGAGAGTGTCTGGACTTGCATTGGGACTGAGAGCTCTCCACCCAGCCCCCACCCCTGGCTCCCAGATCCCTTGAGGGGCGGGGCTTTCTCGCCTCCCTCCACTCCCCAGCAGTCTGCTCAGTGCTCAGTGCTCGGCTGAGTCTGGGGACGCCACAGACACTTGTTAAATCAAGTGGTTCAAAAGGCAGGGGGAGCTCCGGTGGGAGAGGGAGGAGAGGGTTTTGCGGGGAATTGGGGTTCACCCTGCGAATGTACTTGCTTCCCCCTCTCTGGTTGGGACTCCGGGGGTGTGGAAGGTGAGAGCCAGGCAGCATCTCTGCATCCGGCGCCCAATCCTGTTTCCTCCACCCAGTTGTCCAGGACACCCCCTGGCAAAGGCGGAGTAGCTGAGGTGGCTGTGAGGGGCCGGTGGGCATCCTGACCAGCACCCCCCACCCCAGCCTCTAATGGACTGGCATCTGTCAATAGCGAGGAAACAGAGGATCAGAGAGGTTAAGTGTCTTGCCCAAAGTTACTCAGTGGTGAGTAGCGAGCTAGGATCAGAAGGGAGTTTGGGAGCCGGGGTGGCTCCAGAGCCCGAGCTGGAGTCTATCCTGCTCCCCCTGGGGACAGTTTTGATCTTCTTTCCAAACGAGGGAACAGTGAGTGGGGGGAACACTGGGAATGGGGTTCAGGCAGCGAACAGAACTGCAGTGGTGGCTGCTTTGGGTGTGGGTGATGCCACTGCTGGGTGGACCCTCAGAGGGTGACTATTGCCATCCCTCCCATTTTACAGATGAGGAAACTGAGGCCCAGAGCCGTCTGGCCCCTAACCCTGTACCCTGCTTTCTCAGGGATGGAGCCCTGCCATTCCCCATCTCCCGCTTTCGTTGCCCCCCTTCCTGGCTTCCCACCACTGAGTTTCTGCACATTGTCACCTCCGCCCTCCACTGGCCACGCCCTCCCCTGAATGTGCCAAAACTCGATCCATATTTCCACATTGCTAGATTTCGCCCATAAAAACACAGGGTGCCCAGGTAAATCCAAATTTCAGATTAAAAAAACAAGTGCTTCTTTTGGGCATAAGAATGTGCCAAATACCACGTGAGACACAGGAAAAATTTCTTTTGTGGTTTATGAGCAATTGGATCTTAGCCGGGCCCGCTGTGCTTGGGCCTGGAGTTATCTGTCCCTCCCCTGATAGGAGCTGGGGCTATTCTGGGAAGTGTAAGGACCAGAAGCAGAGCTAGGAGAGAGGAGATTCACGACCTTGCTGGGGTCGCTGGGAGAAGGGGGTGGGCAGGTCGCAAAATACAAGTGGCAGAAGTAACATGATTGGTTATTCCTGAGAAAGACCCAAGTGTGGGTCTCTCTGTGACATTCCTGAGACATGGAGGGCGGTGCTCTGTCTCTCCACCGGAGTCCCCACCAGTGACCCCCTTCTCCCGACGAGGGCCCAGCGCCTGAGCTGCAACGGGGAGGCCCCAGCATTTCTGAGCGCGCTGCCGCTGTCCCCACGGCTCGGCCACCTGTCACCTGCTCACAGCACTTCTTAGGAAGGGAAGTGCCTCCGAAGGCCGCGCTCCGCCCAGCCAATGCCATTCCCCTCCATCTTCGAGTCCAGACGCTGCCCAGTAACGAGGTGGGAAAAAACAGCTCAGGTGATCACGTCTGCTTCTCCACGGATGATCGGTCCCCGCGCACACGTTCCCCCTGCACGCCCTCGACCGGGTCTCGCCTTCCTGACACGAAGCCCGCCCCGGCCAGCTTGCTGCGCCTTGTTTTCCTGGGCCCGCCCTGGGCGCCTGCCTCACCTGCCCCAGGGAGGGGTGAGTAGGTGCTGAGGTCTGATGCCCTGGAGGCCGAGGAGAACATTCTGGGTGTGAGGACCCGCCCATGCACTCTGGGAGCTGAGGACAGCCTGGCGCTTCGCCGTTCAGCTTTTCTGTTCCCGCCTCTGCCCAGGTTTGAGACTGAGGTCCCTGCCCGGCCCTCCCCGCCCCTCCCAGCTGCCAGGGGTAAAGCCTGGATGCCACCCATCTAGCTGTGTGCACACAGCTTCTGCCCTCCCAGGTGCGTAGCAGGGCGCCCCTTCCTCTGCTGCCACCACTCTCCCTGGACGGTCTCCCCAGCCTAGACACGGCCCCCATCTCCTTTGCCCATCCTTCACAGTGGCCTTCCCAATGCCCAGACCGAACAAGCTCTAAAGCAAAGTTAAAAATCAGCTCGTTTCTCCGGGGAAATGCAAGGGCAGAGGGGACCGGTCCCCTCCTTACTTACGGTCCTCAGGGTCCCAGGAGAGGATGGGGAAGCTGAGAGTCAGGCAGCGCGCGGCGTGGGGGAGGAACCGGGCAATGAGTTTCTGTTCAAGTTCCTCATCCCAGCCCCAGAGAACGCTCCGCCGCCCTCCAGGCGCTGGTGAGCCGTGGATCCCAGCCACTGAGGAGGCTCCGGTGGGGATGAGCTCACCAGGATATGGGCTAATGGGTTAACCCTTGGCGGGCTGCCGGCACAGACACACGTCCCCTGGCTTCACCTCCTCTCTGCTCAGCCACCGTTAGATGAATCTTGTGCAAAATTAATGAGGCTTTCTTGCAGTCTGTCTTCAAGTTTTGGTGGAGACGTGCATTTGGTTGGTGCCTGGGCAGGGCACGCCGCCCCCCTGCCCCTGGTGCCTGTGGGTGGGCACCATATGTTGATGACCTAGGGGACCCGCCCCAGGCCCAGGCATCTCTGAACTGGTTATTCCCCTGTGGCTTTTCACATTAGCGATGGAAGCAAGATGCCGGCAGCCTCTGCAGCGGATGGGGAGTGTTCCTACCTCTGCCGTTGTGCTCATAGAAGCTGCTTACGAAACTCTGGCTTGTCCACCTTCAAGGTGCTCAGGGGCACCCAGAAGCCGACAAAATTGCCCAAGACCCTGAACGCCAGACTGGTCCTGCCCATCTCCATAGTAACTGGAGGAAGAGAGAAGCCATTGCTTCGCACTGGCTCTGAGGCTCAGGGTTGGGGAGGGTCTTTGCCACGGGCCCCAGTACACCTGGGGGCTTCCCTCATGGTCCCCCATGGAGGCTCCCCCAGCAGTGACCTGGGCAAGCGCAAGACCCAGCTGGGTGTGGGCATCTTCCATGTCTGCCACCTTGATTTCTGTACCCCTGACACGATCAGGAAATTTCCAGACTGGGAAGACCCCAGAGAGACGGCTGGTTGGGCCGTGTGGTACGTGGCAAGAGAAGCTCCCGGCCATGAGAGCCGCGTGGTCTCTGCTCACAGGGGTGAGTGTCCGTGGGAACTTGACCGCAAGACTTTGGGGGATGCCCTTCTGTCACTGCCTCTCGCCTCTACGATCTGTGTAAGATCTGTTTCTCCTGTGAAGACACCAGGGGTGAGTTGTTCCCCAATGCAAATAATTATTCATTCCCCCCCCCCCATTGAGTCCAGACTCCTATGTTTCCTCCACTGTCCACAGGCCATGGGAATGGCGTGTCACATGTTCGTGGGCGACAGCGGCCCTTACTGAGCACTTGGTCCACATCAGACACCAGGCTACGTCCTTTGTACGTGTCATAATTCACTGATTGCCCCACAGAGCCCTCTGACAGAGGCACGTGAGGTATGTTGCTATCCCTAGCCTTGGCTTTGGACAAGTCACATAACTTCTCTGAGTCTTGATCCCTTCACTCATTAAGTGGATGTGATCATGACCACCCCAGGAGGTTAATGTGAGGACTGAATAAGCAAATGTACACGGCAAGTGCTTACTAATGAATGCAGCTATGTAAGGTCATCTGTGCACGTGTACAATATACATGTAGATCTGTGTACACGTGTGTATGTGCATGGGCGTAGATGCCTGTATGCCGATTAGGGGGCTTGGGGTCCAGGAGACAGTGTGCAGGGTTGAAGCTCTGCTATCTGCAGGCTCATCCCCGGTGGGACGGAGCGGGAGGCGTGCGAAGCCGGCTTGGTCCCCTGGTGGTGGACTCAAGCCGTCCCCCAAGAAAGGGATGCTGTAGGCTTTTGCTCTGCAAGGGGCAGAGAGCAGGCTGGAGCTGGGTGATGGCTCTCAGCCCTCCGGTCCTGCATCTTGGGGCTCCCAGCCGCTCCAGCTCAGCTCTGCTTCCTCTTTCCTGGCTAGCCCAGTGCTCCGGGGTCTGATCGGTGGGGTGGCCAGCCTCCCAGGTCTCTGGGACACAGCACGGGGACTGCCAGTGCTGTCAGTCCAGTTCCAAGCAAAGCAGGATCAGCCGGTTGCCTTAATAGAAGCATCTGGAGCCTCTGTGCCTATGCACACGGGCTCTCCTCTGGGACGTCCATTCTGACCACTCGGACCCGATCTGGCCTCACCTCCTCTGCAACCTTCCCAAGCCCCACCCTCCGTGGGTTCAAGGCTCTTCCTCTGGGCGTCCACAGTTGTTCGCCTGTTCTTGCCCATCATCTGCCCTGCCATAGTCCATTAAAACTTGTTGGAACACTTTTTTAAATAAAAAAAAATATGGAGGGGTGCCTGGGTGGCTCCTTCGGTTGAGTATCCAACTCTTGGTTTCAGCTCAGATCATGATCTCTCGGTTCGTGTATTCGAGTCCCCCCATGGGGCTCTGGGCTGATGGTGTGGAGCCTGCTTGAGATTCTCTCTCTCCCTCTCTCTCTGCCCCTCTCCTGCTCTCTCTTTCAAAATAAATAAAGATTAAAAAAATATGGAACTTTTAACATACCCCAAAGTGGAAAAAACAATTCTCTAACGAGCCCTCATATATCCACTCCCCAGCCTCAATTATCAAAGCTAGATTTCTGTTTTGCTTAACTCCCTCCTACAATTTTTTTTTTAGTATTGTAAGCAAATCCAGACCTTTGTCCTGCAGTTAATCCCTGCAAGTAGAGATGTGTCTCTTAACAGATAAGGACTTCCTTCCTCCCTTTCTTCCTCTTTCTACAACTAACACCACCATCATCATCACACGTGAAACTAAGCCCTCTACTTAATGTTAACACTCGATCCACATTCACACGCCCCGACTGCCTCCAAACCTCCTTTTCATGGTCGGGTGTCCAAAATCAGGATCCTGACGAGCACCAGCCCTTCGCTCTAGCACCTGCATCTCCCGGCTTCTGCTTCCTCTGTGGCATCCACTCCCCGGGCTTGCTCACGCCGTTTGGCACCTGTAGATGCCAGGCCGTCTGGCTTAGCCGACTCCCCACATTCTGGATTCGGCTGGCCATCTCCCCGTGACACCACGGCCCATTTCCCTCTATTCTGCAAGGGCTGCGTCTCCAGGCCACGTGGCCTGGGATCCCAGGACGGTGCCTCCGCCCGGAAGATGCCCCTGGTCAGTGTGGGATAAATGGCTGAGGGAGCATTCGCGATTTACAGAGGCCTGTTGCCGACCTACCACTGGGTCCTCATGGTAGCCCCGTGGCAGGCAGGTCTGCATTTGGTACACACTTCTCAGTCCTTGGTTGTGCGGTAGGACCTCCTTCCATCCTCCGCCCCCTGCGTCCCGCATTATGTCACGGGGATTCCCAGACAGGGACTTTGAGGCGGCTGCGGCTCTCTGAGTCCTTAGGAGTTGCCGTGGGGCCCTAGCTGGCTCCTAGGGCCTCTCCAGGGGTGGGGAGCTGGATCCTAATGTGGGGAGGGAGTCCAGGGCTGGTGCCAGCAAGGGAGGGATGCTGGGAGGGGCCGTACCCTTGGCTGTGGGGCTGCAAGACTGTCCCCTGTGAAGGGGTATCTGTGTGGACAGACTGTGTGTTGGAGAATATGCTCAGAGGATATTAGCTCCCCAGTGATGCTTGCACTCCAATGTGGCTTCTGACCCAGACTGTGCCCAAGGGGAGAGCAAAGGAAGACAGATGCGGACACAGAGGACATAAAAGGGAAGGCGGCTCTGAGGGTGTGGACGGAGGAACTCCCTGTGCTCCAGGAGGCCCTGGCTCCCTTCTGAAGCAGCGGAGAGGCCTTTTTGTTTTCCAGGACCCAGGAAAATACGTCAAGCAAAGCGACTACTCAAATCAGGCAGTCCCAGAGAAGCCACCCCCTTCCACCTGCCACACCTCCCTGGCCTATCTCTGCCTCCTTTTCTTTCCCATCAGGGGTGCCGTGGCCAAAGAGATGGGATTCCACGGCCCCACATCTCTCCCGGTCTGGCCCTCGGTTCTCTGGAGAAACTCAGTTAAGTGCAGGCATCTGCCTCCCGGGCCCTCTGGTGGAATCAGGTGTTGCACAGAGCCTAGGGCTGTGGCTAAGGCCTCCTCTGGCCGCCCTCATCTCGGCCTTCTCTTTCTTCTGGTCTCTTCTGACCCTCTTTTTTCCTTGCTTCTATCTATCCATCTTCCTTCTTGTCTGTGACAGTCCTCAAGATGTCCTCAGTTTCTTGGGTGGTTGTGGGGAGGGGCACCCAAGGAGCTATTACACCCCCTTTTTTGGTCCCTTACAAATTAATGGAGCAGCCAGGCCAGGTCCTTCGAGGGGGGATTCAGGAGCACCCTCTGCAAAGGAATTCTATAGTATCTGGTGGGGGCTGGTGGGGTGGGGACCTGAAGGGTGAGGGGGCTTGTAGAGTTTACAGGAGCCAGTGAGAGAGGAGCCAGGGAGGAAGGGGCACCTTCTGGGGGCTGACTCAGGGACATCGGACCTGCCAGGAAGGCTGAGCCCCTAAGGAGGAGCTGAGCTGAGGCTGGGAGGGGGACCAGGGTCCCTGCCTGGACAGAGACCCGACCTCCTGGGGTGAGGGCGTGGTCAGAGGCCAGAAGCCACCTGCTCCTGGGCTGTGGCTGCCATCTTGTGGCACGTGTGAGGTAGTGTTACCATATGAAGTTCACTTCCACTGTTCTTGGCACTCCGTGGCCCGCAGCAATCTGTGTGTGGGTGGCGTGTAATTAACACTGGACCTGCAGGTGGAGGAGTCGACTTCACGGGGTTTGCTGATAAATGCAATCTCACAAAAAATAGTCACCACAATTACAAAATGTCAGAGGATTAAGACTTATTCATTTCTGAATAATGACTCATGTAGTCATCGCTTCATCAAATATTTATTGTGTGTCTGTTCTACGCCAGGCATACTTTGGGCGAGGCACTGTAAGTAGAGAGCTGACCTGGATGAACTGTACAATGCTTGTGGCAAAAGAAAGGCAAGTGAATGAACACTTCCGATCCAGAAGGAAGAACTCTGAATGCAGTGTCTGTGCTGTGCTTTGAGAATACAAAGGGAGGTCGTCTTCAAACACATTGGCCTGGAGGGGACACTGAGATGGAGGAGGTGATGGCCAAGATGAGTCTTGAAAGTCATATGGGAATCGGAAAAAGGAATGGTGGAAGGGATGTAGGTTTTGACAGAGGAGGTGGAGGGGGAGGAGCTGGAGGAGGAGGAGGGGGAGAAGGGGGAGGAGCTGGAGGTGGATGGAGGTCGGGGAGGTGAGGGAGATGGTGGAGGAGGTGGTGGTGGCAGTGGGGAGAACCTGGTTCAAGAGGCAAAGTCGGGGTGGTGGCCTTGATCAGGAGACAGCAGGAAAAGACCCTAGGAAAGCATCAACTTCCCTTCCTCCTTTTATGAATTCCCAAGCATTCAGTTACAAATATAAGAAATCCAACAGAAATTTTGTAGTATGTTATTTAACCAAGTGTTCTATTAATAATACTAGTATTATGGAATTTGGGGGCTAGAAATGATCCCAAAGAAATGATATTTAATATTTTTAAGCAATTCTTCTGTTAACACTTATACCGTGTCCCAGTTTCTCTTGCTAAAATAGCAGCACCTTCCTGTGCCTTGGGCGATTGGGAAGGGGCCTTGATCAAGCCTGTGAGGGACGTGAGTACATGCCCGCTCAACTGTCCCTGCCTCAGCTGGGTCCCTCCTCTGACCTCAGCCCAGGAAGATCAGATGCATTTGTTCTTTTCCTTCCTTCCTCCCTTCCTTCTTCCCTAGTTCCTTCCTTCTTTCCTCCCCCCTCTCTCTCCTTCCTTCCTGCCTCAGGCTGGGCATTTTGGTGATTCAGAGGTACATAACATTCCAGCCCTGCTCTCAGGGGGGGAGACAGACAGATAAACAGGTGCCAATAACTGTCAACAGGTGACCCTACCCAGGCCACAGAAGGATCCGGTCCGTGCTCCCCTCTTTTAGGAGTCACCTGCTCTAGGATATTTGGAGAGAGGGTCTCCTGAGCTGGCCACTCTGTGCACCCTCTCCCTTGGCTGCTGACTGCTTTCACCTACCTTTGTCCGGGTCCATCTCAGGCCTCCAGGGCTGTCCGCCACCCCCGAAGCTCCACCCCCACAGGGCGCATGCGTGTTACTGCTTCTACCCCACATTCGAGAGAGAGCACAGGATTTCTACGCAGGAATCACTTAATTATTTTTTTTTTTATGATTTGAAATGCTTTTATTGAACACAGCTGGGCTGACATAGAAGGTTAAACCCTTCCAAATCCTGTGATACCTGCATTAAAGACGGATTATATGATGCGATTGACTATGTTTTCCTTCTGACATAGTTTCATGAGTTTTAACAGATATGTAGATTTGTGTAACCACCACCATAATCAGGATAAAGAGCGATCCCTTCGCCCCAAGGCGTTCCCTCAAGCCTTCCCTTCATAGCACCTCTCTTTCCCCTGGAAATCCCTGATACGTTTCTCGTCTCTGTCGTTTTGTCTTTTCAAGAATGTCCGTAGGGAAACTTGTGAGACTGGCTTCTTTCCCTCAGCAGCCCTCATCCGAGCTGTTGTATGACCTGTAGTTTGTCTCTTTTAGTGCTAAGTAGCATTGCTTTCAGTAGGTTCATCACTTTGTCTGCCAGTCACCTGTGGAAGGGCATTTGAGTTGTGTCCAGTTTTCAGTAGAGCTTCTAGAAATGTTGGCCTCTAGGGTTCAGGGGTTAACACACGATTTCCTTTCTCCAAGGGTGAGCCTTCTGGGTCATATGGTAAATGTATAATTAACTTTATAAATACTAAGCTGTTTCCCAGGGTAGTTCTACCTTTTGGATTTCCAATGTGTAAGAGCCCCACTGGCATGCTCACTGGCCGTGGTATTACCAGGTTTGTTGTTTGTTTGTTTGTTTTTAGCCAAGCCGGTATGTAGTGTTCTCGCTTCCCTGCTTCATATCCCCTCCTGCCTCACGATGTAGAATGTCTTTTCATGTGCTTGTCATCCTTACGCCCTCTTTGGCGAAGTGGCTATGGTGTCCGTTGCCCATTTTAAAATCAGATAGTCTGACTTCTTATTGTGAGTTGGGAGATTTCTTTATACTTTCTGGATACAGGTCTTTTGTTGGATGTGTGATTTGCTAAGAGTTTTCTTCCAGTGTGTGGAGAATCTTCTCCTTCTTTCAAGGAAGTGTTTGTTCTTAAGTCATGGGCAACGCCATTTGTGGTTTTCCATTGCCCACTGGCTAACGTGCACCATCCTTGGCAGGGGATGGATGGCTGTCTGTGCCTGCAGCTTACCTGCTGGCCCGGGCTTGGATCTCCGTCCGCTCATGGAAGCCTGAACGGTCACCATCCTTTTATTTATTTTTAAATAACAATGTGACATCTCTCTTGAGCCCTCATTGCACTTGAGTGACAGACACTTAATATCAGTTGATGCGGTTTTCCTCTCTGCTTTTTGGGGAGGGTTGTTCTGGATACGGGGGAATGACAGTCATCCATAGATACTTCTTCTAAGCAGGTCACTGCTAAGCCCCTGCTGGCTTTACCTTCGTGGCCTTGGTGGGTTTGCGGACTCACCTCTACTTCTACTTCACTCTTGGGTCTTCAGAAACCCTCTGGCTTCCTCATTGCTCAGGGGTGGGGGAAACAAACTGCCCAGCAGGGGTCCAAGGTGATAGCTCTCTGGATTTACAGACAGCCACGCCTCGTGAGCATCTGGTCGCTACTCCTTTTCTGCAGCTCCATGTGGAGAAAGGACTGCAGTCTCCCCGCTGCATTCCCTCCCAAACACGGCTGAGATCTTCATCAGAATGAGTCTCCGGCCAGGCAGCAGGGTGCAGGCTCCTTGTCTCTGGAAATCGTGCCTATGTTTTCTTCCCTTATCCCGTGTTATGGACTGAATTGACTCTCCCCGTCCCCAACCCCAAGTTCTTATGTTGAAACCCAACCGCTAATGTATTGGAGATAGGGCCTTTAAAAGGGGAAGCAATTCGGGCTAAATGTGGTCATAAGGACTGGTGTCCTTAGAAGAAGAGGTGAAGTCAGAAGCACATGCACACAGAGGAAAGACCGTGTGAGGACACAGAGAGGTGACTGCCATCTGCAAGCCAAGGAGAGATGCTTCCAGAAAAAATCATTCCTGCTGACACCTTAATCTTGGGCTTCCGGGCTCTAGAACTGTAGGAAGGTAAGTTTCTCTTATTCAAGCCCCCCCAGCCGTGGTACTTTGTTACAGTAGGCTGAGCAGACTAATGCACCTTCTGCTTCTCCCCCTTCCTCTCAAATCAGGGAACCCTTTTCCATTCTTGGATGTGGGGCGGTGGGATAATGCAGTTGTGGGGGTGGAGGCTTATTTTCTTGACTGTGTCATTCGTGTGGCATGCCCTTTTGTCCTGTCTGTGCACCCGTCCAGCCTGGCTTTTCAGTAGGCAGGGCCCAGGAGCCTCAGCCAAGATGGGTTCTAGCCAAAAACAACAGCGAACACATCACATGGAGTGGGTCACATCAATAGAGGGGAATATTCTGGTGACTCTTGATCCTTGTTACTCTGAGACTAAGACAGTATTATATTTGCAAAAGGAACAGTGTTAAGCTCTTTCAAGAAAGCTGTGGACTGGGACCTTAGCCATGGAAAGCTCTTAGACCTTGGTGAGTCTCCAAAGTGCCATGGGTGTGAGGGGCAGTCAGGGACCACAGAAAGAGCTTGGCCAAGGAAGAAGTGACATCCGGTATTGGGAAGAGCTCAGAGACTTGCAGAGAAGTGGAGTAGGGGACAGATCCTCCTAGCCTGGAGCCAATTTACCTCTGGACTTCTTGTGTGAGATTATCTATGACCTTAGTGTTTAATCCACTCAAAAGGGCATTTCTGTAATTTGCAGTGGGAAGAAGTGTGTTCCGGAGGTCCCGGAGCCCTGCAGTGTAGAGGCAGGGGCAGGCTTCCCTGAGCCACTGAACACCACCACCAAGATATTCTATTAACTCATTCCCTCAGGAAAATGATGTTCTTTCTAAATACTGCATAGAGGTCTCTGCCGATTCTTCCCCAAATAAGGATCTGCACCATGATTTCGTACGGATTCCACTACCAGGGCTGGAAAACTGTGCAAGGAGGCTCTATCATTGCAAATTAATAAAGCACTTTCATTAGACCCCTGCAATTATCTCTAAGTATATTTTGGGGTGGGAGGAGGGGGAATGCATAACTGTGACGAACAAGGGTATTTCCATTCCATTTGAGTGGCATGTAAGAAAGGCTTCCTGAAGACGTGGTTGTTGAATTATCTTAGTTATAATATAATTTTCCCTCTAAGCCCAATCTAGGGACGTATAGTTCATCTGTGAAGTAACACTTTATTGCACTAATTTGTCCACATATGTTCCTTTCCGCCTAGTCAGTTTAGCTCCTCAAGGACATGGATGGTGAAATATTCCACTCCCACTTCCCCTACTTGTAGCACATGAATTCATTCAAAGAGTGCTTCCTCACTACCTTTTTCTCCAGGCTCCAAGATGCTTCTGTTTCATGGTAGACCAGAACATGGGTAGCCCCTGCTCCCTGCAAGCCTTCAGAAGAGTGGTAGGCATTGAATAGGTTACTGCATTGTAATAAAGACTAGAAAGGAGAAGTACAAGAGCCATGAGGCTGTGCCATGGAGGAGCCTGCCCTATTACGGGGGATCAAGGAAGCTCCTTTCGACAGAGACCTGCAGGCTGAGAGGACCCCATATGCCAAGACCCAGAGCCTGGAGGAGCCTGACTCATCTGAGGGGTAGATAGCAGGAAAGCAGAGGGTGGGGGAAGAGTGACTCAAGATGAGGCTGGAATTGCAAGCAGGGTCAGACTGTGCTGGACCTCTTAAGCTGGGGTAAAGCCATAACAGAGTATTATCAAATGCTAGCTTCCATGTATGAGTGAAGGAACTATCAGAAAGATGGCCTCTCTTAGGCAGCCCTGTGTGGGTTTCAGGATAACAATACAGTGGTGGTGATGTTCTCATGAGGGAAAGGTAGGAGGTGTTCCTAGATACACCTGGCGAAGAAGTAGGTTCAGGCAAATGCAGATCTTAGGACTCTTGGTGGGTTGGGGACCTCCCGGGGTGGAGACAAGCTGAGTTGACTTCAGTGTTTGGTGCCCCTTGGAGTGGCAATGAGGGAAGTGTAGGCCCCCAAAGCTCTAGTTCCCCCTCTTTCCTTTTCTGGGATGTTGACCTCAAAGTGAGGGTTCCAACCCAGTGGAAACTTTCAAACCGATGAGAGAGGACCCCAAGTCCGTGAGATCAAGTGTTGCCCCCCAATATTTTTAACATCTCTGGTTCCCAATGGCTTGTTGAAGGACATAAGGTATCCTTTGTTTCCAGCAAGGAGTTCCTAATAGTGGGCGTGAGGGTATAGGCACTCTGGGATCAGGTAATCATGCTGTCCATCCCCCCACCACTTCTGTGTAGCCTAAACAGCCTCAGAGGGAGACCTCCCTCTGCACACTGGCTAGTGGAAATTGCATATATTCATCCATTAGGGGAATTGTTTATAGACTCTTCTTGTGCCAGAGACTTGTAGGCTCTACCCATTAACCCCTCTTCTTTTATAACAATTACAATTGCATTTGGGCAGAAATACTTTTGTATTTGGTAGAACACAGTCTAGGCTGGGATTAGAACAAGATTCTAAAGTTCCAGTGGCTGAGTGTAATAGAAGTTTATTTCATGCTCTCAAAATAATGATTGGCAGGTACTTAGCTTGTCATGGCAGCTTTTTTCTACATGTATACTCAGGGCCCCAGGCTTCTCCCACCTTGTGGCTGTGCTGTCTCTCAGAGCTGTGTCATTATTGTTTGCAATGAGCTGGCTGAAGAATAGTTAGTTTGGAAGAAGAAAATGTAGGAAGAGCACATGTAGTAGGTTTGTTGGCCAAGCCAGCAAGAAGTGGTGTATATATTACCTCCTTTTATATTCCATTGGATAGCACTATCACATGACCACATTTAACTGCAAGAAAGGATGAGACATGTAGTCTAGCCATATGTTCAAAGAAGTGGCAAATAGACTTTGGTGGAAAGCTATCAGCCTCTGCCACAGTGCTGACCAAAATCTATATTTCACAGTCTGTCTCTGTATTAGTTATCTATTGCTGTGTAACAAAGCATCCCAAAGCTTTAGCAGAGTTGCATAATAAACAGTTATTATCACCCAAGGTTTCTGTGAGTCAAGAACTTTGCAATAGCTTAGCTGGGTGTTTCTGGCTCAGGGCTACTCGTGAAGTTGTGGTCAACAGGTTGGCCAGGGCAAAGTTAAGCTGTGGTCATCTGGGGGCCAAAAGGAAGTCTTGAGGATGGCAAGAAAGAAGTCTCAAGCATTGAAGGGATGAGAACAGATACAAAAGGAGCTTAAACATTGATGACATTGTGGATTCTCTATGACAGCCTGGCACTTAATACTTCTGGACTAAATCATGGGGAAAAAAAAGAATCATTATCTGATCTGAACCAGTGTTTTGGGGAGTGGAGGGGAGAGGTCCCTGTTACTTATAATCCAATTCACTTCTTAACTGATGCAGCTTCTATGCATCAACTATTGTCCTGGGCATCAGAAAAATAAATCTGAGTGAGAAAAAGGTCCCTGTCCTCAGGCTCAACAGGGGTAAATGCTGCGCAGCATGTGACAAAAAAGGGACCCCTTTCTCATACAAACAAACACTCAAACAAGGTTGTAGGAGAAACTCACCAAATGGAATGTAAGTTCCATGGAGCCATGATCTCGGACTGTTCTCTTTACTGCTTTATCTCTTGTGCTTTCAACAGATTCAAAGGTATTGAAAAATGTATGCTCAATGAATAAAGGAAACAGAGCATGTCTTCAGGTTAGAAGAAAATGTCTTCTGTAGGGAGAAGATGATGATGAAGGAATTTCTTGGATTTCTGGCTGGATTGGAAGACAAAGCCAGTTGGGTGGGGCACTTAGGAACTGGGTTCAATCAAGGACCCTTGGGAGGTGGGGCCACGTGCATTCTACGCAGTTACCTTGGCAATGGCTTTCAGAGCATACAGGGCTTTTTGTGATGACATTGACTACAGGGGACTGTACTCAATTTGCCTTGAAAACTCTTCTCCTGAAAGTCAGAATAGCAATTAAAGAAAGCATGGGGAGAGTATTAACCCATTTAATTAATGAGGTCATTTGTTTTGCTGAGAATCTCATCAAGGTCTTTGAGGGGACTCTTGCAATGGATTACACCCCCAAAGGATGGATGTTTCCTGTTTAGCCCATAAAGTCTCCATCAGCCAATTGCTGATTTTCACTGACATTCAGTTGTCCTTTTGCACTAATTTCTCTTTGGGCCTGTTGGACTCAAGCTGTCCTCCCTGGTGAGATGCTCAAAACGGATGACACAATTTCAGCCAGTGTTTGTAGAATCCTGGACCCCTGTCCTAAGGATGAGGATGAAATCACATAGTTTTGATGCACTGCTTTCCCCAACCCTAACATTAAGGAAAAGACAACCTTGGAGTCTGACCCCTGCATTGACCAAGCTGGTGACTTTTGCACACTGTCTCTTCCCATCCAGGTGGACGGGTGGACTCAACATTGTAGATGCATGTCCAGGGCCCCCACCCCGCCCCATCTCATGGCCCCTCAAGTTCACAGAAATTATTGGGGATTAAAACAATGTCTCCAAAAACCTAATAGGAGACCATGGGAATGGGAAAGGGTGGGGAAAGAGTTGGGGAGAGGGAGGGAGGCAAATCATGAGAGTCTTTGAATGCTGAGCACAAACTAAGGGCTGAAGAGAGAGGGGGGAAGGGGATGGGGGGTGATGGTCATAGAGAGGGGCACTTGTGGGTAAGAGCACTGGGTGTTATATGGAAACCAACTTGGTAATAAAGTATTTATTAAAAAAAACAATGTCTCCAAAATATAGAAAGAAAAGATTAATTAAGTCTTTGCCAAGGTAGCATTAAATCATCGAGTTTCCTAAAACACAACTTGACACTTACATCGTTATATATGAATTATATTCCATGTGGGCATAATTTAATATGATGTAAGATCAGGAGTGTCCAAACATGTAGCTGGTTAGTGCCTCTCAAGTTCTAAAATGTCCTTGGGTCTCCTTGCTTCTTGAAATCCAGCTAATCTTATTCTAGAATGCTGAGGAAATTCAAAGCCCTTCCTATGATTTCTGTCATTAGCTGTGATTCTGCTGTAGGCGTGGTTTATAATCTCGTGGTCAAAACCCTCAATGCTCCCCCTGACCCCCTACCCCCATGGCCCTGCCTGCCCCAAGCTCCAGGAGACGCTTTAGCAGAATTAATGATTGTCTTGTAGGTGGTCTGTCAGCTTCCCTGTGCCAACGCAGCTGTGAAATTCAGGTTGCCCATCAGTTTCCACAAATCCCCCACCTAAAGAATAACCTTAGAGAAGCAGAGGAAAGATATTACATAACATCACTGCCTACAGCTTCAGCCCATGCTTGCAGGTTCCTGAGCTATTACTACAGCACCTCGTAACTTGGCTCTAAATACTTCTGAATTAACCGTGGGATATAGGTTAAGTGTATAAATTACCCCTGGGATCGTGCAGATTGAAGTTAACTTCTGAGGTACCTGCTGAGATGTTTCCCAATACCAATAACCAATTCACCGCCCAACATCTGTGACCCTGAAGACCTCGAGTTAGCGTCAGATTCCGTAGATTTCATAGTTGGGTCCCACTAGATGGTCCCCACGTCAGAAGCCAGGCAAGGTCTTGAGCTTTCACACCTCTGCCCAACCAGTTATAAATGGTGGGCTCCCACGACACCCTCCTTGGGTTCAAAATTTGTTAGAACGGGTCACAGAGCTCGCAGAAACACTTTACTTTCATTTACCAGTTTATTATAAAGGATGCAGTTGGGGCGGCTGAGTGGCTCTGTTAGTTAAGCGTCCAACTTCCTCTCAGGTCATGATCTCACCGATCGTGGATTCGAGCCCCACATTGGGCTCTGTGCTGACAGCTCAGAGCCTGGAGCCTGCTTCAGATTCTGTGTCTCCCTCTCTCTGCCCCCTCCCTACTCACACACACACACACACACACACTCTCTCTCTCTCTCAAAAATAAACATTAAAAAAAAAAAAGGATGCATTTAGGGGAGAGCAGGAAGGAAGAGATACACAGGACAAGGTGTGGGTGTGTGGGTTGGGGGTGCACAGAACCTCCACACCCTCTCTGGGTGCACTCCTATCCCCAAACCTCAATGTGTTCACTAACCCAGAAGCTCTTTGAACCTTTTTGTCTTAGGGATTCTAGGAGGTTCCATTGTGTGGGTATGATGGATTAAATCACCGGGCACTAGTGATTAAACTCAACCGCCAGACCCTCTTCTGTCCTGAAGCTTTCTGGGGGCCCTTAGCTGTCGTCCATCTCACTGACAAACAAAAGTTACTCTTCCCCCACCAGCGTTTTCAAGAGTTTTAGGAGCCGTGTGCCGAAACTGTCAACAAAGACGGAACATATATTTCTTATTATGGCATCTACACTCCAGAGGTGATAGGTAACGTGCTTCAGATAGTGCTATACAAATTTGCACAGCAAGATTGATCACGTGAGCATGAAGTGATAGTTTATCTCTATATAGAGATGCATAGATATATACACACATATAATGTTTGTATTTATACATGCAGACATTTGCATGCGCATACATGTACATGTGCATCTGTGTGCATCTGTGAAATGCATGGAGCTCAAGAAACAATCATGTGGAGACAATATCAGACCATATTGCTGGGTTCTGTCCTCATCCCTTCTGATGCGGTCTGTAGTGGGGGCCAGAATTTGCATTTCTAACTGCTTCCCGGGGGCACTGGTGATGCTGGTCCCAGCCCCTCCTTTTACCCTCCTTTGACTCTCTTCCAGTCCTGCCCCTGCCCAAAGAGGAAGACATCTGTGGGGTCAAGGACCCTGCTGCCTGCTTCTAGGTCATTCTGTCCTCACTTGGGATCCCAGAATTCCCCATGCAAAGCAGCTTTGAGCCAGTTTCCAGAGACCGTATGGAGTCTTTTATGAGGAATAGAAGAGGCAGTCGGGGTGCAGGTTGGGGTATCCACACTGTGGGTGAGGCCCTTGCCATTTAGGATGGAGCCGAGTTTGGGAAGAATGGGGGTAAGGGGGCGGGCCAGGGCCCAGACATTCTTTCCACAAAGGAGCAGTGGGATTCCTCCCTTCATCTGGGGCCCGTCCTGATCAGGGACAGGGGACACAGGCACTTAGGAGCTTGGACACTGCCTCTGTAAAGTCGGAATGAGCCAGATACATGTTCCATTGGTATTTTTGGCAAGAGGAAGGTATATAGAGCACTTAGTATGAGGCTTGACACAGACACATGCTGTTCCTGGCGTTGTTATTGTCGGCTGATGCTTTACGTCCTTGGGGGCTGTGAGCTATTCATGACTGTCCTTGCCGGTAGGGCACCTCGGAGCAGGGCCCCAGCGGCAGTGGATGTCCTGGACCTAATCCCCACTCTCCGCTGCTCAGGTTTGCATCCTAGTCTTGCAGAACATGAGCAAAGGACCTTGGAATCCACAAGATAACATGTCTTTTTATAAATGGCTGATCTCCACTTACAGTTCTATGGGAAAATAATATACCCTATTTTTTGTGGGGGCGGGCAGTGTAGTTAGAAGGTTCAGGAAGCTATCTATCTGTGCCCAGACAATGACATTTGCTGAAGGCAGGGTATCTATGATTATTTGATCCTTGGTTCTATTTTGCAAATTACGTTTTTGTTGCTCACATGACTGCCTTCGATTCGGTGGCGAAACATGAGCGCTGGGGCAGCCCGTACTCCTAGTGCTTGGTGGCGTGTGGCCGGGGGAACGGGTGCCTCCCCTCGTGTGTGTGTGAGAACTCCACCTCCCAGTAATGACAATCATAAAAATAACTTGTTATTCATCCCGGGATTTATTGTTGAGAACAGGGCTGTCATAAAACTTTCAACAGAACGAAACGTCCTCTGTACGTGCTGGCCGGTGCACAGTCTCCGGCCACCTGTGGTTATGAGTCCTTGAAAAGTGGCTCATGTGACCAAAGAACTGAGTCTTTAAATTTTGTTTAGTTTTAATTAATTTAGATTTAAGGAGCCACTGGACACAAGTGGTTACCTCGCTGGCACATGTGGGGAAAGCAGTACTTGCTTATTTGATCTTCAGAACCTCTCAGAGAGAAGAATACAGAAATATACCATTTTATGGGCAATGAAACAACATACCAGATGCTCACCTGTGAGGTGAAGAGGTGGTCATCACATCGTGTGATTTAAAATACATATCACATTTTCTCGAAATAGTCGAGGAGTGCCTGAGTGGCTCAGTCCGTTGAGCGACTGACCTCGGTTCAGGTGAGGATTTCACGGCTTATGGGTTCAAGCCCCGTGTCAGGCTCTGTGCTGACAGCTCAGAGCCTGGAGCCTGCTGCGGATTCTGTGTCTCCCTCTCTCTGCCCTCTCCCGCATGTGCTTTGTCTATCTCTCAAAAATAAACAAACAAAAAGAAATAGTTATGTAATTGGGCTACCACAAGGGATATAGTTCTAAATAATTTGAATAAAGATAATGGCAAGAATTTGCTTTTTCCTGTTAGAGGTCACTGGTCTACTTTACGTTCCCAAATAGTTGATTGTTCCGTAGGTAAAAAGTAACCTTATAAAATAGAGGTTTTATTCTTGACTTTGGAAAAAAAATAACCCTTTTTGTTTGTTTATTTATTTTGAGAGAGAGAGAGACAGAGGCAGAACGAGAGAGGGAGAGAGAACCCCAAGCAGGTTCCTCAGTGTCAGTGCAGAGCCCAACGCGGGGCTCAATCCAACAAATTGTGAGATCATGACCTGAGCCAAAATCAAGAGTCAGACACGTAACTGACTGACCCACCCAGGCACACCAGGAACCTTTTGACTTATGCACTATGGAAGTGAAAGGTAGATCATCAAAAAGGGGCACATGATTGTAATGTATATGATAGGCAAAGAGTTAAAAATATTCCACGTGTTGTAGCACCTGGGTGGCTCAGTCAGCTAAGCGTCCAACTTCGGCTCAGGTCATGATCTCACTGCTTGTGGGGGTGAGCCCCGTGTCAGGCTCTGTGCTGACAGCTCAGAGCCCGGAGCTTGCTTTGGATTCTTTCTCTATCTCTCTGTCTCTCCCCTGCTTGTGCTCTCTCTCTCTCTCTCTCTCTCTCTTTCTCTCTCTAATATAAAATAAAATATTAAAAAATTTTTTTAATATTCCATGTGTAAAGAGTTCTCTTAAGTTACTGTGGACAGGTCAAGCCAAGTTGCACACTGGACGCTTTGCCATCATTTCAAAATGTCAGTCACACTTGACTCCTGTCTCAATGGTCTATCTCACTTCTACTTCATGACCCTCTCAGCCAACGGGAGATTTTGCTCTCCAGGGAACATTTGGCATTTTCAGGAGGTATTTTATCTGTCACAACTTGGGAAGTGGGAAGAGGCCAGGGATGTTGGTAAACATCCAACAATGCACAAGACAGATCCCCTACAGCAAAGAATTATCTGGCCCTGAAAGTCAACATTGCTGAGATCGGAAAACCCTGCTCCAGCCCTTGCTACTCAAGGTATGGGCCGCGGACCAGCATTGCAGGATTCTCCTGGGAACCTGTAAGAATTGCAGGACCTCAGGCCCCATCCCAGATCTTCTGAAGCAGAATCTGCATTTTAGGAAGATACCGTGATGATGTGTATGTGCTATATCATTGGAGAAGCTCTCGGCTATGCTACGAATCCTGTACTTTGATCATAGCTGATTGCTTTGGGGCACCTAATCTGTAGACAGAATATCAGTTTGGTGTTGAGTCTAATGTCCTCAACAGGGACACTTCTTTTTTTTTTTTCCTAATGTTTATTTATTTGACACAGAGAGAGAGAGAGACAGATAGACACAAGCAGGGGAGGAGCAGCAAGAAAGGGAGACACAGAATCTGAAGCAGGCTCCAGGCTCTGAGCTGTCAGTATGCTTAACTGACTGAACCACCCGGGCGTCCCATCGATAGGGTCACTTCTGATGAAGCAAAGCATTAGCTCCCTGCCTCTGAAAGTGTGGATCCAAAACACTTAAAAAGACTTAGCGGTTGATAGTGAGGGCAGAAGAAAAAACCGCAAGGGAGAGCTAGCCCTGTATTAGCAAATGCCTGAGGCAGAGAAAAGCTGGTCGCATCAGATAGAGCTTGGGTCACAATACCAGCATGTGGGACTACAAAGATCCCAACCTACAGCTGAGGGAAGGACACTGTGAGTGTTCAAATGACTCAAAGTCATTTGAGTGACCTTGAAGTTAGAATTCCATGTCAATTTTTTTCCCTCCCCTAAGACCTAACTCTTTGGCAGTTCCTGTGTTTCCAGCCTACCTACCTCATCACCAAAGGTGACTACATCTTTGAAACCTGAGAAAGCTTAATTAATCATTGAACCAATTAAAAAAAAAGATGAACACTCCAGTAAAAAAAAAAAAAAAAAAAAAGAAAGAAAGAAAAGAAAAGAAAAGAAAAACCAGGACCAGAGAGCAACGTCCAAAAACTCAAAAGTGCTATTATATACTAGGAGTGACCAATTAGAAAATGTCAGAATTTCGATATGAAGAGAAGCTACACACACACACACACACACACACACACACACACACACACATTGCCTAGAAGGACAAAAAGGAAGACATGAGGGGTGCCTGGGTGGCTCAGTTGGTTGAGCGTCCGGCTTCGGCTCAGGTCATGATCTCACGGTTCGTGGGTTTGAGCGCCCCGTCGGGCTCTGTGCTGACAGCTCAGAGCCTGGAGCCTGTTTCAGATTCTGTGTGTGTGTCTCTCTCTCTCTGCCCCTCCCCTGCTCACGTTCTGTCTCTCAGTCTCAAAAATAAATAATAAACATTAAAAAAAATTTTTTTAAAGAAGACCTGAATACACAGGCATATTGTATTCCTGATGGGAAATCTCATACTGTTAACAGGTTGAGTCTACACAAGTTAATCTGTAAATACAAAGAGATTTCAATAAGAACTCACAGGGTTTTTTTAACTGAGGGGGAAAAAATGCATCTGGAATAAAAAGTGCGCAAGAAAACCCCAGAAATTTTAAAATAAGAATCAAGGGAAGGGGCACCCGGGCCACTCATTTGCTAAAGCGTCCAGTTCTTGATTTAGGCTCAGGTCATGATCTCCTGGTTTGTGAGTTTGAGCCCCGCATCGGGCTCTGCACTGACAGCATGGAGACTGCTTAGGATTCTCTCTCTCTCCCTCTCTGTGCTCCTCCCCTGCTCAGTCTCTCTCTCTCTCTCTCTCTCTCTCTCTCTCTCTCACACACTCTTTCTCTCTCTCTCTCTCTCTCAAAATAAATAAACTTAAAAAAATAAAATAAGAATCAGGGGTTTGGAGGGATAGAGATGCTTAACAAAGTTATAATAAGTAAAAACAATATGGGATTGGTGTACAAATGGCTTCTACAAACAGAGATGGACGGAACAGAACAGAGTCTACAACGAACTCTCGTATCTATGGGGATGCAGCATGTGGTCGTGACTGCATAGAGGATCAGTGGCAGAAGATGAATATTCAGCCCATAGCGACTCTTTGGAACAAATGTCTCATGATAGAAAATTAATGAGCTACTTTTCAAGACCGTGCATTCACAGCATGACAAGACACCGAGTAAACATTGGTACAGAGAGGTTCACGATATACTGTTAAATGTAAGAAAACATGCTACAAAATGGTAAAAAAAAAATGTATGGAATGATTAGCATTTTCTAAACATGCACAGTCATATGTGCATATTTATATTTAGAAAGTCACAAACACAAATGTCTAATCCATCCCATTTTTAATTTTTATTATTATTAATATTTTTTTAAGTTTCTTTTGAGGGAGAAAGTGCACGTGCAAACTGGGGAGGGGCAGAGAGAGAGGGTGACAGAATCCCAAGCAGGCTCCGCACTGTCAGCACAGAGCCCCATGCGGAGCTGGAACTCACAAACTGGGAGATCATGACCAGAGCTGATATCAAGAGGTGGACGTTAACCAACTGAGCCACTTGGGTGCCCCCATCCCTTTTTTTTTTTTTGAAAAACCAGTTTGAACTGAAGTACTAAATCTCATCGGTAGCTGCGGTTCCTCCGCTTTCCCTCCCCGTCTCGTCTTCAGTGTCCAGTTGTAGGGCCCGGGCTCCCACACGGCTCCCTGAACCCCCTTTGAAGCCGACCTCAGTCCCAACCACATGCCTCCAGGGGAAAGCCCAGCAGTCTGTTTTCTCTGGGTCACAGCTCCTCCATGAGCCCCCTTCTTTTCTTCTGTCATCTTTTGACGGCTACCCTCTTAGGTCCAGTGGTGCTAAGTCAGAGAAATATCACAGTTCCGTAGATCTCCACCATCAACCTGAGCGAAAGGAAGGGATGTTGCCAGTGACATTGTCATGTAAAACTCTAGAAAGGCAATGGGGGTAGAAAGATGAACCATAGAAACCATCCACATTCCCCTCTTTTAGATGGGTGGTCAATAAAAAAAAAACGCTGGTCCAAGCAGATTATTTACCCTTTCCATCCTCCCCACCCCCCAAATCTCTGGAGCTGAGAGTGAGTTAAGCATCCATTGTATGAACACTGTGCTTGGCACACCCACCATATTGCCCTAGCCTCTCCCTCATCCTACGGACACCCTACCCATGACAATCTACCTACGTCATGATGGTTTGCTAGGACCTGCTGCTTCATTCCTGACCACCCCCCAACCCATTCCTGCCTCAGCATTTGAGGGACATGAGATTAGAGACTCAGGGAGGTGGGACCATATTGTTGCTGGCGAGTCTGGAACAAATTTCTTCCATTTCTCCTGAAGGGTTCCCCAAGCTGGTGGCTGAGGAGCAAGAACGAAGTGGCGGTGTAGGAGCTGCATTATTAACGTTATTAAAACATAACTAGCAGGGGCCTTCTCCACATAAGGAATCGTTATGTGCTTCTTTTTCAGGCCATTGTCACAAAACATGAAAACTACGCTTACAAGGCAGGCCTTCTCAGATCTGCTTGATGTCAGCGTGAATTGTCGCCCAGGCTCCACGGACATGCAGGTAAGGATCGTGTCTCATGGCTAGAATATTAGGTGTGTGAAAGAGTCACTGGGGTGGGTCCTCTTGGTCATGAAACAGATTTCGTGCAGTGGGAGGACATTTCAGGATATCCCAAGGACGCCAAGGATCTCTATCGGGAGATCCTTAGAATGGTCTTCGTGAGGATGAATGGTTCCAGAATGGAAAATTCTGGTTGAGTTTTCCGTGGTGGAAAACCCCCTCTTTCTAGCCATATGGACGGTGTTAATGTTACAATCACTGAATGGTTTCTGGGCTGGTATGCTCACTAGTGACAAGTATTTGCGTCTCGTGACAGTTGTAGGGGAAATTTAGGGGGTATGACAAAGTATCAATCTTGGGTTTGAGAATAAAGGGGCTTGAGTCCTGATGCCAGTTCTCTTGCCACTGGCCTATACGTCTTTGTCCAAACTTTCCCTCATTAAGCCTCAGTTTCTCCATCTGTGAAGTAGGTGGGACTTTGAAAGGCTGAGTTGCTGCCCAGAGCTGGTGGTGGAGACATTACTGTTAGTAAAATGCAGCAACACTTCTGTAACACTGAGGGTTATCTATCACCCAAAGCCCTCCCACCCACGGCCTCACTACAGCCCTGCTGCGGGGTCCCTCACCTGGATCTCCCCATCGCGTGGCCAGTAAGGTTTAATATCTGGTTTAGCAGGGTTTTCCTGACATGCCACATCATTGTCAAGGTCTTTTCTTTTCTTTCTTTTATTTTTTCCCCCTTTTGAGTCCTCTGTACCTCTGTGGCTAAATAACTTAAGTATTCTTTCTGACGATAGCCATGCACTCAGCAAAGAGCATTACCCATGTTATGCATTAGTGGCTGTTCACATTTCCAACAAACAAAAAGAAAAGTGATTTTCAGAGTTTCCCATCTGTCTCTTTGGTTTGAGCCAGATTGGGTCGAGCATTGATTTCCAACTGTGTCTATTGATACATGTAGTTGAACTTGAACTTCATAAATAGAAGAACATCCCATTAATGGCAGAGTCTGGATGATGCAAGCAAGGACTACATGAAGATGACCGTGGCTTTGGAGATCATTAGATTTAATTATGCAAATGCAATTTGAATGCTGAAAGCAGATAGATAAAATTGTCTTTCAGCATCCAAGCTGCTCTGGAGACCATGGCCATCGAAGTGATTTTTATGATAGCTGGACAGTCCCTGCAAGCCACCCTTCATCCACGTAAAGGGCAGCAGTAACACTGCATTTCTTTTAGAAGGTCCTGTTGGCAATCCTCTTCGTTAATTGTGAATTACTGAAGACTCGCAATATGTTTTCTAATCCAGAAGCACTTTTAAATATCTTTGAATGCCAAGATACATTCATTCATTCATTCATTCAACAAACAGTTTTCGAGGCTAACAAGTCACCACGTTAGTCCTACTTTTTCTTTATCTCTTGAGTATTTCCCCAGCCCCACGGTCACCACCCTCCATCAGTCAGTCCTCACCTTCTCTGACATGGATGCGGTGACTCTTTGGTGTCTCCAGCACCATGGTCACACCCTGGCAGGGCAGATGTGGTGATCTGGGATGATAAGTTTGGGATCCGATCGGGTCTATCATGGCTGCCGTCTGAGGTCTACTGAGCCTACAAGCCACCTGTCCCATCTCCCGGAGCCCTCTTTGTATTGAGATCCCGTACTTCCATACCTGACCCCCAGCCAGGATTAAGGGTAACTGCTCTGACCCTGGCTGGCTCAGTTGAATTCCTTCTCCAGGAAGTGGGACTAACAAGCGCCATTTGTGACTCTGTTCCGCTAGGACTCTAATCTATAACCTGAGGGCAGTAAGGTGGCTGTTGTCTGCCCTGATTTTAGAGAAGCAGAGAAAGAAAGCCATGGGCTACTCTTGCAGGGTCACTTCCTTTAGGGGACAGCCGGGGCCTCTGAGGTACATCACTGCACTAGTGCGGACCTGGTGACTCCTGATTGGCTGGTTTGAGGTTCCATTTCTGGGAGAGCCAAGTTCAGTCTCAGTTTGGTGATGTGGGTTAGCATAAGCAACGCCATTTTGGGCCTGTTGTCTTGTTTATCACACTCTCCACTTCTGTCACTCCAGCCAAATGGTTTTAGCTCACACCGTGGCATTGTCATGTTAATGCTCCCACCCGCTAGGCTCCCCTGGACTTTCTGAGACAGCCCAGCTCCTAAGCCAGCACGAAGCCTCAGACTGATGTTCCAACCTTCTTTGGGCCTCACTCCCCTCTGCACCCCTGCTCCAGTCACTCCAGAAAACTTTCAGTTCGTGGGTGTGTGCCATCATCTCTTTTGTCCCCACACCGCTATCTTCCTTCCTGGAGTGCCCCCTGGCTCCCTCCCCTCCTCCTTCAGGCCTCACCCTGAATGCTGGCTTCTCAGGAAGCCAGCTGCCTGGCCTTCTGGGCTCAGCCTCTGCCCCTCTGCAGGGGTATGAACCTCCCCCTCCCTACAGCCTCCCTCCCCTCCCCCACATCAGCCCTGAGAGCTGAGGTCATGCTTGCTACATCCAGTCATCCAGCTGTGTGTTCCGTCAACAGTGCTGGGTGCAACACACAGATGGTGCCCAATAAATGTGTGTGAATGAACTGAAAGCTGGTGGGACTCTGGAGTAGGAATAGCTAAGTCTGCGGGGATGGCCAGGGGAAGTTTTGCACAGGAGCTGGTGTCTCAGCTGAGCTTTGAAGGATGCACGGTGGTGGGGGTGGGGATCTCATCTAATGCACTCACTCCTTAAGAATTTAGGAACAGATCGAGCGCCTAGGTGGCTCAGTCAGTTGAGCATCCAAGTCAGGTTCAGGTCATGATCTCACAGTTTATGAGTTCGAGCCCTGCATTGGGCTCAATGCTGACAGCTCTGGAGCCTGGAGCCTGCTTCGGATCTGTGTCTCCATCTCTCTCTGCCCCTCCCCCTCTTGCACTCTGTCTCTCTCTCTCAAAAATAAACATTAAAAAATTTAAAGGAAAGGAATTTAGGGACAAAGGGGCACCTGCATAGCTCAATCGGTTGAGCGTCCAACTCGGTGTCAGCTCAGGTCATGATCTCATGGTTCATGGAATCGAGCCCCGCGCTGGGCTCTGTGCTGACTGAGCATACCCTCCTTGGGATTCTTTCTCTCCCTCTCTCTCTGCCCTTCTCCCCCACTCAAACTCGCTCTCTCTCTCTCTCTCTCTCTCTCTCCCTCAAAACAAACAAACAAACATTTAGAAAAGAATTTAAGAGCATGGATGGGACTTTTGGGGACAGGCCTGGGCTTTCAGGTCAGATCCTCCTAAAACTGAGGGACTCTACCTGGAAGTGCTAGCATCAATATTCAAAATAGCAAATATAGCGTAACTGGCATTACTTTCCAGTAAATGAAAATAATTGTTGGGTTTTGTTTTGTTTTCTTTTCTTTTTAGATCAAAGCATTCTGCAATGCTAGGGGTTCTTGCATAAATTATTTTAACTCTCTGAACTTCATTTCATGATCAAAAAATCATTAATACTTATGATTAATTATTGTCATCATCAGAACTTGGGGTCCACAGCAAGGTGGCCCTTTCTGTTGAGAATCAGGCAATTGTTGTTTGCCTTTGAGAGGTAAACCATGCCGGATGCAAAGTCACCAGAAATATATAGAACGGTTTCCAGACTGGCAACATCTGAATGTAACTTTGTAGAATACATTAACATATTTAAAAAGAGAACGTCAATCACCGAACGGAGGAACGGAAAAAGTTGTCACACAGGCAAATGGGGGCTCAGCCGGCAGAAGTGCCGCATTTCTGTTTCTAAAGATAAGGCCGTCCCTAGAGTGCGTAAATGTCCTGAAGATGCCAATCACTTCCTCCCTAATTCCCGATGCCTTTTTTGAGATGCTGCCCATCCCACAGCCCCGGATGTGGTAGGCCTTTGCAGCGAATGTGCATACTCCTGGCCCCCACCCCGCTGACCATGACCGATAGAGTCAGGAGTAAACACCAGATTAAAGCTGAGCTTATCACTTTCTCTGTTGTCCTGACCATATGGCGGCGGGATGGGGAGACTGAATCCCTTGGCCGTGGGGAGCACCAGGCTGGAAGTTTGGAAGGTCACAGGGAAAGAGGCCACACTCTTGGATGGCCACTCTGAAGCCCTGTGCCAACAGAGGATGAAGCAAAGATGTGTCTGCAAGAAGAGAATAAATACGATGCATGGAAAAGTGGAGAGGGCTGGGGCAGAGAGAGAGATCAACTGATTTTTCTGGTTCTGTGAGCCTGACTCTGCTTCTAAATAGCCTTCCTTTTTAACTTGGCCTCTGTGGGCAAGGACAGTCCCATGCAACTAAACCATCCTAACTAAGGTGGAAATTTAGTTACCAGACTTGGCTATTTCCATTTGCTTTAGCAAGGTCATCCTGCTGTGGGTGAGATGGATGAATCAGACTCTCTAAGGTGGACATGGTCAGGCAGGTATCTGAGCCCCGCTCTGCTGCTAAGATTCATGGCCTGCCCTGCTCTCCCGCACGAAAGCCAGCCCCTTGTTACATAATGATCTGGTTTTCATGTGCCATATTGGTTTTCTGCTGCTGGGAAAAAATTAACACAAACTTAGTGGCAGAAAACAATATACATTTTTCACTTGCAGTTCTGTAGATGGGAAGTCTGACCTTGGTCTCCCTGAGCTGAAATCCAGGGGTCAGCTGGATTGCATTCCTTCTGGTGGTTCCAGAGGGAAATCCACTTCCTTGTCGTTTTCCGTCTTCTCCCTGTGCACATTCCTTGTCACGTGGCCCCCTCCCCCATCTTCAAACCAGCAGCATGGTCGCTTTCTGCTCCTGCTCTGTTCTCACATCTCTTTCTCTGACTCTGTCCACCTGCCACTCTTGGGCCTCTGCTGATTACGTCGGGCCCACCTGGATAGGTCGCGCTCCTGTCCTCATCTCTAGGCCAACCGCCCAGCAACCTCAATTCCATCTGTCACCTTAACTCCCCTTTACCATGTAATCCTAACAATTCACAGGTTCCAGGGATTAAGGCGTGGACATTGTTGGGGGGGCCCATCATTCTGCCCACCTCATGTAGCTTGATCAAAGAGAGAGGAAGAGTGGATGAAATATTGACATGCAGCATTCTTTACACATACTCACGTGGCTTAGGAAACTTTAGGGCTAAATGAGTAAACCTGGTAATTTCCCTTCTCCGACTGGTACATTAAGACCTAAACGCATACTTCAGTGGAAGGGAAATGGACTTTCCGGTCATCCGGGGCCGGGCTCCATCTTTCAATGTCTAGGACTTAGGTACATATTTCACTCCTGTTGCCTGCAGTCTCCTCCTCCAGAAAAATGCAGATGATAATAGTATTGTTTGGGGGATTAAATGAAATCTAATATTTTTTTCAAAAACTTGATGAATACCTGTTTTCTTCTCTCTTCCCTTCTTTTCCTCCCTATCCTGACGGCCCTGAACCACAAAGTGAATATACTAGGATTTCTTCTGAGGAAGCTCTCACTTATTTTAGCTCTGTATCTTGGCTGCAGAAGTGACCCGGTGCCAGGAACCTGGAACAAACTTTGTGCTGTGATGGCAACCCATAATCCTCTCCTGCCCCGCTCATCATATACTGGGTCTTTATGTCTCTGGGAGCATCAACTCCCCCATGGTTTCTTTCTGTCTTTCTTTCCTGGCAGCCCAAAATGACAAGGGTCAGAGAGCCAAACAGGGGATATGTTTGGGGTCGCCAAATAGGAGCTGCCAGGACAGTGATCTTCAGGGCCTGAGTGACAGGGGTTACTGGAGAATTCCCAGGGGGCTGCTTCCTGGCCATGACCTAGAACAAGCTTTGTCCCTGTCCCTTTGAGCAGCTTGTTACTTCTTTGAAGGATTCGCTGTCTACACGTGTGGGTAACCTCTATGCATGGCTGTAACTGTGCATGGGCTTCTCAAGGGGAATGTTTTGTTTTATGTTTGAAGGAACTTGGAAGTCTTTGACCTCATTGTCCTAGTCATTCAGGATAGAGTTAAGTGAAGGAGCTGCTAAGCTAGTTTGTAGTAGAAGACTCAATCTGGCTGGATTAAAGGATGGATGCCCTTATGGAAATGCCACCAGTTCAGATATCAGAGACTCTTCGTACAAACATTCTAGAAAGTTACTCCTGTTTTAGCTGAAAAAATAGTCTGCTAATCGGGAATTATGGTTCCTTTCAAACCTTCCTTTCCTTTTCCAGCTTCAGGCGCGGTACTAATGTAGTCTCATTAGCAGCTCACAAAACATCATCACACACATTTGCACCTTTTTTTGGACTCTCGAGTTCTGGGTAGAATCTGAGATTCAGACAGTCTAGTGTGGAAATCTCAGCTTTCCTGAAACTAGGAAAAGTTGTATAAGTTTCCCTTCTCTCAATTGTAAAATGGGGGCACTAAATGCTACTTCACAGGACTGCTGTGCTGACCAGAAGCCCCTGGCATAGAACCCGACCCTTATTAAGCATGTGGGAGTTCAAACTCATGCTTCCTTCATGGGTCCTTTGCCCCCAGTGGTTATATGTGCTCTAACTCAAACCAGCTCTGTCTCTTAAAAGTCTAACATTCCGGAATGGAAGATCCTTCACAGACAGAGACGGTCCCCACCTGTCCCTCAGTCATCCTTCCTTGAGTAGAGCAGACACTGGCCTTTCCAGATTTGGCAATGGAGGAAGTAAGACTGCCCTTTGGGGGTGAAGCTGTGGGTTAACACAATGGATGGCAGAAAAGATATGCAGAGTCAACTGAAGGAGAAGGCGCAGTTCCCAGGTAGGCAAGGCTCCATGGTCACCAGGTGAATACATTACCATAAAGAAAGGATGTGTCCATCAAAGGAAGGACTGGTTAACACTGAAAGCGAAAAGAAATGGTAGCACCAGAGGCGAATGACGGCAGGGTCCGTCCTAGGGAAGAGGGAGCCTTAATCGATGTCTGGAAGCCTTCTGGCTCCATGGGGGCAGACAGCGGAGCCCACACACTTCCAGTGTCCCTGGTTCTCATTGGCAAGGCCAGCCCTCTACTGGAATGGAAGCATCTGGTATCTCAGCTGGATGCCTTAAGCGGTGGATTATTAAATTCCCGTATTCTGATTCCAGGCTCTCCAGAAACTTTCACCTTGTGATTTGGCTCCTTTCGGAGTTTACCTCTGAGGTGAAGATGGACTAAGTCCATGGAATTGAAGTTTTTAGGTCTTCAATGTCAATAATTTCTTCCTTTTTTTTTAACATCAATAATTTCTTACCATGAATGAAGGAATTGGTGTTTGGGTTTTATACGTCAGTTTTCTGTGCTCGGTTCAAGGGTCTCTACTGAGAGAGGAACACCCCTTCAGACTGTTGTACCCCAGTATCAGATATCAGACTCAGGATGCTGGGAAACTCCCCATGGTGAGTAACACCTGTATATGAGACATCATGAGACAGGCTGCTGGCCTTCCTCTTGGTGACAACCAACTGGCATTCCAGAAGAGACAGCATTTCAAAACCTGACACTAACTGCATGCCCCATCTCAGTGACAGCTCACAGTCCTAAGTGTTATACAGTGGAAAGACTCTGGGATTTGGAGTCAGACAGTGCTGGGTTTGACTACATCCTGGTTGGTTTCTGCCTATGTGACCCCGGGCATGTAATTTAATATTTCTGAACACCAGCTTCCCCATCTGTAAAATGGGACCCCTCACTGGGGTTGATTGACCCAACAAATGTAGCTATGATTATCATGTGCATCAAGAGGGACTCACCAGATGGGGGACGATGACCAACTATGGACCTTCCATTCTATTGTAGACCAAGAATCTGTTTTGTGCAAAATCGAATTCAGTCTAATATGTAAGCCCCTAGACTGTTCCTTGCATCCCCTTGGCCTATTCCAGCTTTGGAAGTCAGCAGTGGGGGGTAACCTGAACCCTTCCCCTGTGTTCTAAACAGTCTTGAGCTTCCACAGAATGCATGGTCATAAGAATAGATTCAAAGAAGCTTTGCCCGTGGCCTTGAGTTGAGCGCCTGAGGGTCTCAAGAGATGACTTCCGGCAAAGCAAGTTTGCTTTGAGGGGTATGACCCTGTGCGTGTGTGCCCACCTACCGATCTTCCTTAGAGACTAGATTGGGGCCTCCTGGTGCCATTCGATTCGAATTTGGCAACAGGTTTATTGAATGAGCTAGACTCAAACAGAAAACAGCTCGCTCTTTCTCCCGTCTTTCCATTTTTACCTGCTCTCTGCCCCTGGATAACACTTTGGGTCAGAGCAATAGCTTCCGGGGCTCTCTTAGACAGCAGTAAGGGCAAAACAAGTTATTTGGTTAGTTTCAGGTCATGGAAAACCCAATCCAGGCAAATACAGAAACTCCAGACTTTCCTTCCATTGGTTTGGCCTGTTGCAGGTCCAGAAATCAGCACTGGGGGAAAGCTTTGGGATTTCTCCATCTCTCATTCCCACCTCCCCTCCCCCGACCCCCAAGTAGGCAATGTAGGAACTTCCTGGATGGGGGGCGGGGGCCAGGAGGAGAGGGGGAGCAGAACAGGACACTCGTGACTGTTGCAACTGGATGTTGTCAGTGTGCACAGATGATGTCCTCCACGTGGCACTTTGAGAAGTTCCTCAGCAATCCCGCCTGACTGTAGCCCCCCAGAGTTGGTGGACCCGCCACAGCCGGCTGCTTATGAATCACTTCCCTCTCCCGATGGCACAATCCCCACCCCCCCCACCCCTCTGCTGAGATCACCACCCCTGCCAGGAAGCCCTGTGGCTGAGCTCTTTTTTTCTCTTCATTTAAAAAACAGAAATTTGCTTGTACCCTGATTATAAAAGCCATACATGTGGCAACAGGACATTTCTAAAAATAACAGAGCAGAAGATAGATTCCTGCCACCTACAACCCAAATCGATGAACGAAGATGCAGCTTGTGGGCCGTTCATGCGCTGGAGGCCACTCCACCATAAAAAGGAAAGAGCACAAGCAACAAGCCACACGGATGAATCTAAAAATAATTATGCTGAGGGAAAGAAAGCAGACAAAATAAGGAGAGCGCATACTGTATGATTCCATTTATATAAAATACTTGAAAAGACAAACCAATTCATAGTGACAGAAAGCAGATCGGTGATTACCTTTCCTTCTGTAGGAAGTCGGGAGGGAGGGAGGGACAGCTTCCGAAGGAGCAGAAAGAAACGTTCGGGGGTGATAGATACGGCCATTATCTTGATCGGAGAGGGAGTTTCATGGACGTAGCCAGGTGTATCCTTTAAATATGTGCACCTTATTATATCTCAATAAAACTATTAAAAGATTCTGACCACCTGACATCATGAGACAGAGTCTCTTTCGAGAAGGTTCCAGGCCGGCTGGGGCGCCTGGATGGCTCAATGAGCTAAGTGTCAGACTTCAGCTCAGGTCAGGATCTAGAGCGGTTCACAAGTTCAAGCCCCACGTCGGGCTCCGTGCTCACCCTCAATGGGTGGGCCCTCTGTATTGGGATGTAGCCCTTTTATTTTTTTTAATTTTGTATGTATTTTTTATTTCTTAGAGAGAGAAGTGCATGGAGAGGGAGAAAATCCCAAACAGCCCTGATATGGGGTTTGATCTCATGAACCTCGAGATCATGACCTGAGCAGAAGTCAAGAATCAGACGCTCAACCCACTGAGCCACCCAGGGCGCCCCGGTAGCCTCTCAACCGTAGACTCTTTTAGCAAGAGCCTGGCTCTTGTCCAGCCTTCAGGAAGCTTGTTTCCAGAGTCCTGAGTAGTTAGTTCTTCCAAAGCCTCTGCCCTTTGTCTGCCTCAGGGTGATGGCTGTGAAGCCCCTTCCTCCTTGGTCTTGTCCATGTGTGGAGAGCAGCCCACCCAGAATGTCAATGCCTCTCTTCAGAGACCCCATCACTTCTCATGCCCTCGCCCTCCGGTGAACCTTGACTTTGTCCTTCCTAGCTTGGAGATGCATGATGGTCTAACAAGAGCACAAGTCGATCTGAGCAGGGCCTTTGCCAGGTCTGCACATATGCCCCGTGCCTCAACGTGGTCCACTTGGAGCCCATTGTTGGCCTCTTTGGGGCCTCAGCTGGAGCTCTGAGACAGGAAAAGTCTCGTCTTCATAGCCTCCTGTGGTTTGCTTCACGTCATTAAGGTACGAAGAGACGAATCTCTCCCCAGCATATTTTTAGAGGTGAATTTATCGAGGGAGCAGCAAGGAGCCTCTCTGAGCACCAAGGCCCTAAGCAGGGACGCGTACGCTCCTCTCTTTGGAAGATGCTCGGTGTGCCTTGTGGAAGATGCACACGTCCATTTCAGTGCTTTGTTTAAGGACGCCAGACCGTGGTCCCACATATGAATGCCATCTGTTTCCTATTCTGGAGAAGGGGAAAATATGACAAATGCCACGAAGACCTGCATATGCCAGATACTGTATCCAGAGTGGATGCGCCATGGTGACTTGAGTAAGCTCCGCCAGAGCGGATCCCGTGGTCTACAGGCCAAGTGAGAGGAGGGAACCTGGAGAAAGAGGTGGGATGTGAACCGGGACCCAAGGGCTGCCTGGCTCGCTTCCAGAGACATTCCCTGGGAAGGAGTCGGGAGAGGACGGTGTGAGATTGGGAGCACCACTGTGCCAGGATCCTCCCATCACGGAGGCCGCAGCATAAGGGAGATTCGGGCCCGTTCCCTTTCCTTCTGCCAAACCACTTCCAGGGTTAAAAGTGAGTGACATGAGTGGAATCTTCTTCCCTTCTGTTCTTGCCGCCAGGCCACTGGCCAGTGAGAGCCCCCGTTAGGATTTAGAGTTACACAAGGTGATGGGGGAGAAGATTCCAGGGGACAAGGAAGAATGCGTTGACAGATACCCCTCTTCCCCCGCCCCAGTTCCTAGTCTGCTAAATGGTTGAGTTGGGGGAGCTGAATCGTTTGTGAGAGGAAAGGTTATTTATTTATTTAGAAAGAGAGAGAGAGAGGGAGAGAGAGCATACACATGCACACACAGGGGTGGGGGAGGGTCAGAGAGAGAGAGAGAGAGTGGATCCCGAGCAAGCTCTGTGCTGCCAGCTCAGGGCCTGACACAGGGCTCGATCTCAAGAACCATGAGATCATGACCTGAGCTGAAATCAAGAGTCAGACGCTTTAACCACCTGAGCCACCCAGACACCTCAAGAGAAGAGGTTTAAATGGGGTTGGACCAAACATTAATAATGAAAAACGCCCCCAAACCCACAAAATTGGACCCGGGTCTCATGAAGAGTAAAAGAGTAAAAACACGGAGAGTTTTAAGTGCCTTCTATAAACCCATTAGATCCTCACAATGGCCCCACCAGGCAGATGTAATTAACAGCCTCCTTTTCTTCCTTGAGGCCAATCGGACACAGAGGTGGAGTAACTTGCCCACGATCATCCAGCCTGAACCTTGACCCCAGAAAGTGCTCCCAGCCCTCGCTGACCTGTCTATTCTGCGACCCCATGGTGGGTCCCATTACCCATTCAAGGTCAGAGGCTCTCCAAGGCTCTGGAAGGAGCCCAGGAGCCCTGGACGGAGGCACCGGGGCCAGACCATGCGCGATCACAGGAAGGACCACAGTTTTATTCTGAGCTAACGGAAACCACAGGCGTCTAAGTGAATCATTGCTATTCCGCTAGCCCGCGCTCGGCTGCGCCCGCGTTTAGCGCAGAGACTGGGAATGTGACAGCAGGGACACGTCTCAGCCATTTTCATGTCTTCCTCGCGCTGTCCCAGTCCCACGGCGCAGCGCGGGCATATATTAAACATTTAGTACGTGTTTATTGAATGAAATTAAAGGGGGAATGGATTCTTAATTATCCTTAAATTTTTCATTTTCCCACAGCCCAATTAATTTTAAAGAGACTCAAGTATTTCTACAGTATCCTGGCGATAATAATGATGGCATTAATAATGGCAGTGCCCGCGCGCTGCGCATAACGCGCCAGGCTCTGGGCCAGGTAGTTTATGCTGACTCTAGTATATCTATCACATAGAAACTCTAAATCCAGTCTGTCCCTAGCATTTGTGTCCCCAAGCAAAGACCCCACCCCCACCGCCGGGTCGGCTCCCAAATCCCAGAGGTGAAGAGTATGGCTTCTCAGGAGTAGCCACAAGGTGGCGGTGTGACACCGTCCTCACCTCCGTACCTCGCGGTGGGGTAGTGAGCAAGGTGGGCCAGATGGCTGGGGGCCTCTTGGTGACTCAGGTGGCCAAGGTGGGGGCCCAGGCACTAAGCCCCGTAGTTGGGGGGGGTCCAGTGCACGCCCACAAGGGGGCCTTCGGAAAAGACCCTGGCTGAGCTGGGGAACGCCTTCTCGTTGACATCTGAAAGGTAGTCGCTTCATTTTCATTCGGTTGAACAGAGAACCAGAGAGTCTCCACTCTTGCCAACACCCCTCTGTTTTCCTCCCTCTATTTCACGTGAGGTTGGGCGGTCGGACAGGAGGGCCATTGGGCCCCCCTCCCATTCAGGGATTTGATGTTACATCCAAATTAGGCTGTATGTGGGGGTCGTCATATTTCTCCTGGTGTCAAAATTGTGTATTTGTTCCAAGAGAAATACTTCAATTATACCACCATTTTGTGCCCCTTTATAGCACGCGTTCCTTTTTTATTATATCTGCATCCTCAGAAATTGCAAGTGTCCTGGGCTCTTCTCTCACTATTTGAAGAACTTGAGCTGAAATGCTTGCGGTCCTTCCAAAAGACCGACTGGTCATGTTTTCTCTGGCCCCACGGTCTGTGTCCTCACTAATTCCCTCTCCCAGAGCTCTTTCCTCCACTGTCAGCCGCCTACCTCCCACCTGTTCTTGGGATCTCAGATAGGACAGCAGCTCTGCAAAGTAAACTTTGCTGGGTGGTCCTAAAGCAACCAGATCTACCCCGTTGTCGTGCTTAAGACTCTGCTGTTATTTCTGTCTTACCCTGTGTCGCCTAAGAGACTAAGGGCCCTCCATCTGGGATCTAGAGTCAGGCAGGCCGTCCACAGAGCCCCTAACATTTTCAGTTATTTACTGGCTGCCATGACACCTCCGTGGCCACCCACAGTCAGTGACTATCACTTATGTGTCTGGAGTCAGGTGGGTTTCCTCCAGGGGCTCTGCTTATCTTGAACAGGCTTGTTTAAATCTCGGGGCGCCTGGCTGTGGGCTGATCTTGGTTGGCCTTCCATGAGGCAGCTGGGCTCTGTTGCACACGTTTCTCATTTGCCTTCTGGACTAGACAGCCAGCCCAGGCTTGTGTTGGAGGCAATGGAAATGCAGGATATGAAGCCCCCAAGTGCAAGCCCACTTCAGGAGTCGGCTTGCCCCACTCCCACTAATGTCCCACTAACAAAGCAAGGTCCACCAACGAGCTAGCTCAAAGCAGAATGTTGGGGGTAGGTCTTGCCAAGCTACACGGCCAAGGGCATGATGCAGAAACAAGTGAAAAATTGGGGCCATTGCTGCCGTCTACCAAGGACTGAATGCTAGAGTTCTGTGTAGTTTCTGGGAAGGCGCTTTAAGGCTCTTGCCAACTTTTCACTGTGACCCATGTCCCCCCAGATTTCAAGAACCTCTGATACATACTCATTCTTGAATTCAGCGTCTACATCTGCTAAATT
>NC_043716.1:4597368-4613305 GCF_006229205.1 Suricata suricatta
AATAATAATAATAATTGTCATTATAATAATAATTATTATTATTGGTTTTGTTGTAGCGGACATCCGGGTACACTGGCTTGGTGGACCAGAAGTAACACAGGACTGGGAATCCGAAAGCCAGCATCTGGTCTTGGCTGTGCCCCCGGGTGCCCTGTGCCCTTGAGAAAGTCACCAGGCTTCCCGTTCTCTATTTTTTTAAAGTTTATTTTATTATTACTGTTTAATATAATTAATTGTCAAGTTAGCTAACATACGGCGCATACAGTGTGCTCTTGGCTTCCGGAGTAGATTCCCGTGGTTCATCGCTTACATACAACACCCAGTGCTCATCCCAACAAGGGCCCTCCTCCATGCCCATCCCCCCATTTTCCCCGCTGCCCCCTGCTCCTCCAGCCCCATCAACCCTCAGTTTGTTCTAATATTTATTAACCCAGAGGGTATGGACAACACTCTCTCCAAGGGCTGATTTTTCCTTCCAACCTGCAGGAGGCGCCATTGCCCCACAGCTCAGCCCCTGGACTCCCCACCCTACAAAGTCCAACTTGACATTGGAGCGCGGAAGCCTGGGTTGCAGTCCACTCAGAAATCCATTTTCCCCACTCAGCACAAAGGCGAAATGAGACTGACTTGGTGTCTTTGTTTACACCCCTTGGGAACTTATTTCCCTTTCACTTAATTACCTGATGCCCAGACATGGCTGTGCGAAATTTGCCTCAGATACATTTTGTAAAGTCATCGGGACGCGCTCATTTGGTGCTTTGATTAAAATGTGCAATCTTCCCCAGGCTTCGGCACCTCGTTAAATAATTGCACCTCCAGTGAGAAAGTAAACAGCACACTCTGGGGCACAGAGAACGAGATAAATGTGGTGCCACCCAGCAGATATTTCACACCCCATCCCCCCCAGGCAATCAGACGACAGCTGGGTGAAGGGCTGTGCGGATGGAAGTTGCCTTTAGGTTCCTTCCGTCTTGCAATCTTGTTGGGAGGAAGCATGATCCAGAAGGAGAACAGAGTCCCCTCTGCCTGCCCTTTCCTGCCTCCACGTCTGCTTGACTTGGACCCAGTCTTGCAGAGAGAGTGACCAAGGGTTGGTTGCACACTGGGAAGCGCTCAGCCCCACCGTTCTGTACCTGCCACAAACTCAAGGTGCAGGGGTGAGGGGCTGGACACAGAGCACGCTGCTTAGAGGACATTCAGTGCCCTTGAGAACATGCCAACTTTGAGTCAAGTCCTGCCTGTCTCAGTAATTAGTGATATTGACCTTCAGCATTTCACTTTGTAGTTTTTTTTCCTTCTTTTTCTTTTTAGAAAATGAGGATGTTGACCATTGCAGGTAGCCCTGGGTGCGGTCCACCTGTGCCATTCATCTGTACAATGACCTTGAGCAGGTGATTTATAAATACTTCCCTGAGACTCAGTTTTTTCATCTGGAAAAAGTGAGTTGACAAGAGACTTAAATCGCTTGAGATGATGTGTTTAATGCATGCACTAAGTATCAGGCACAGAGATGGTGCCTGCTAGGATGATAGGGGGGTGGCTTGGAGGGACTAAGGGTCAGATCCTGGATTGAATCTTGGTTCTGTCCATTTTTAGCTGTGACCTTGGGCACTTTGCTTCTTTTCTGTGGGTCTTTGTTTCCTAATCTGTAAACAGAAATAATAAATACTTATAAGGCAGGAGGAAGGTGACATTGAATTAAATAAGATGTTCTGTACTACATATGCATTCACCTGTCTGCATAGAGTAAATGTTCCATAAACACTAGGTCATCAAAATGATGGTGATGACCAAGGGCATAATGAGCCAGTTCCAAGCTCCAGAATCTTTGGAAAGTCTATCCAAGATGATGTCCCAACCACTGTGGTCTAAGAAGAAGCTCAATGAAGCTGGTTGATGAGGGTGTTTGTGGAAAATTCTCTTCCCTAGTGCTCCACCTCCAAGGTATGGGAATAGGAATAGCCTAATCACCAGGCTGACATAGCTCCTTCCTTAATTTTCTTTCTGGTTTCATAAGGCAAAGCAAGGAACTTAAGAAGTAGAGGGAGAAAGAGGCAGACCATCTGACACCTTTCCAATTTGCTATCCATCTATCTATTCATCTGTCTGTCCATCCATCCATCCATCCATCCATCCTTCCTTCCTTCCTTCCTTCCTTGATCAAGCTTTCACTATGTGCTATACCATACAAGGTACATACTTTCTACTCTTGAGGTTCTGATATTGTCAAATGGCATGGGACCATTTCTCCTCTCCCATGAGTCTATTTTCATCTTCAAGCTGACACAGGAAAGATTTATTCCAGGCACAGGATGCTGGAAACTCTCCTGTCTAATCCTTCCTCAGTCTGGAGGAGACATGGTTGTATTGAGGCAAATGAAAAGGGCTGTTCCACTTAAGGGGTGGACACACAAGATCTCCTCTGCCCTTCACATTCTACCCTGAGGTTGCCTCATGTGTCAATAAAAGCAGAGGCAAAGCTATTCGAGAAAGTTAATACTTGAGAATATGAAAATTCCTAGGACAAATTAATTTGGGCATGACTTGGTCACAATTCCCCCCCCCCACCCCCAGAGCTAAGTAAAGCATAAATCTAATTCTTAAGGAGTTAACATAACTTAGGGTCTAGTAGCCATGTTCCTTCTTGCCTCAGGACCTTAAACATACTAGTTATATAATCTTAATTCACTCTGTCCTTACCCTTCACAACACTTATCAACAATGTAATGGATCGTGTATCATCAATTGCTCAATGTTTGTCTCCCCAGTGGA
Organism: Suricata suricatta; assembly: GCF_006229205.1. Taxonomy (NCBI): domain Eukaryota; kingdom Metazoa; phylum Chordata; class Mammalia; order Carnivora; family Herpestidae; genus Suricata; species Suricata suricatta. The sequence goes on from NC_043716.1 coordinate 4,600,141, forward strand.
GGGTAAGCTTCTGGAGGGCAGGGACCATTCATACCACAAATAACTACAGCTCACCTACAAACATTCCAGGCATTGTTCTGAGCCCTGCAGATGCACTGTGCCATGTTGAACTTCCATTGTCATTCCAGGAGTGAAAATAAACAGTCTTACTATGACTTAATACAGTGGTTGAGTGCCATTCAGGAAGATATCTGAAGGAAGTGAGGGACCAAGTCATCAGGATACCTGGAGGAAGGACATTTTGGGCAGAGAGAATGGCACATACAAAAGTCTTGAGGCTGGAGCATGCTTGGAATGTTCAAGAAATAGCAAGGAGACCAATATGGCCGGTGCAGAATGGTCCAGCTCTAAGGTGGTGGGAGATGGACTCAGGAAAGTAGCAGGTGGCCCTGCCTCTTACTCTAAGCAAGATGGGAAGCTATTTTTGAGCAGAATGGTAGCACGATCTGATGACCATTTCAAGGACTCCCCTGGCTGCCTTGTGAACAGACTGCCATGGGGGCAAAAGTGGAGGCAGAGAGTCATTTCCTATTGCACAGTCCAGGCAAGAGTGGCTTAGATTAGGATGGCAAGAAGTGCATGATCTACATATTCCACAGGTAGCAGGCAGAATGTGGAGCAGAGTCCCATGTGCTGATTCTCAACCCCAGGGGGAACCTCCAAACACTTCTTCCCATTGCATCTTGGTTTTGAAATCACCAAGGAAAACACAACACAGTCTAGCACTGGGTGGAATAATGCTTTACTTCTGTAAAGAAGAGACAGAGCAAGGTCAGCTCCAATAGTGTGGATCAGTCTCTCATCGCGAGCAGGTCACCCCCGCACACACACACCCCATCAAACAGCTGACACAGGGCAACTGGCTCACACCCCACCCTGTAGTGCTACAATGGAAAGACCTCAACCTTTCCCCTGTGGAGTCTGAAATACTACCAGCTGGGGGCATGTGTGAGGGCCATTGAGCAGGACAACGGAACACTCATTGTGCCTGAAACAGGGAAAGATATTCTCACACTAGATAATAAGCCTGTATAGGTTGTGTGGACTCTTTCATCTCTTGGTAAGGAAGTGTTCCAGGCCCCAAATCCTTTCTTTTGCAGCCAAGTGGGAGTGGAAAGACTGTGTGCATGAAACTGCCTTTCCCAAGAGTCTACAGGGTTTGTTGTTTAAGCGTTGGGAATGAGTGGGAGGAGGCAAGAATGATTCCAAGGCTTTTAGGTGGAAAACCTGAGGTATCAGTTGCTGAAGATTGTGGAGGTGTGTGTGTGTGTACGTGCTCACTTGCATGAGCGTGCACACACGCATGCATGCATATGTGTTGGATGATGAATCAAGAATTGGGTTTTGTTCACATTAAGTTTGAAATATCTATTAGAAATCTCTCTGAGATGCAAAATAGAGTTCTGCAAAGTTGAGTTGTCTGGAATTCAGAGGAGAGGTCTAGCTGGAAATAGAAAGTTGAAAGCCATCACTGTAAATGAGTTTTAGTGCCATGAGATTGGATGAGGTCCCTAGACAGGAAGGTAGATAGATAGAAGGAAGCTGAGAGCTGATTCTGGATCCCTCCAAGGTTTAGAAGTCTAGGATATGAGCTGGGACCGGGAAAGAAGACCAAGCAGCAGTCATCAGTCATGTAGAAGGAAAACTAGAGAATAATAATTTAAAAAAAAAAGCATTCTGGAGGCAAATCAGAGCAGAGTTTCAGAAAGAAGGGAGGGGCAAACTTTGTTAACTGTTTCTGGGATTAAGATGCAGACTGAGAATTGACCATGGGATTCTGCAACCCAGAAGGTACTGATGACTTGGAAAAGATCTGTTTTGGGAATGATGAGGAAGTCACTCTGGGAAGATTGAGTTCAGAAGAAAACGGAACAGAGAAACAGGGTTAGAGCAGGAGGGGAATGAAGAGTCAGGAAGGTTCTTTTTTTCCCCCTTATCTGTCAGGAATGATCAAGAAGAGAGAGAAAATGTGTTGATGTGTGGGCAAGAGCGATTGGCCAATGACTTTGGTATTGAAAAAGGGAATGAGGATATAGGTTCAAGCTGAGGTGTTGGGTTTAGACAGGAGCATTTTTGTTCATCCATGGTAGTGGGTGGAAAGGCAGGGTGTATGGATGGGCCGGATGTCCCAAGGCTGGTAGATGTGTTGGTGGGAGCCTGTGGAATTCTCTTCTGATTGCTTCTATTTTCTCAGCTGAGAGTGAGGAAAAGGAAAGAGAAGTTATAAAACAATTGTTTGGTTCTCTGATCAGATTTGCTCAGAATTGCACCAGACAGGAAAGTTGATGAATGAATGAGTCAGGAAATGTGGTAGGATTGCAGATAACATTTGGGACCATTGAGGTTGGTTTTCATGCATTCGAAGAAAGCCAGTCTGAATGCTTGTGTATTTTTCCCCCACCAAGCTCAATTGCTTGGATGAAGGCTCAGGAGAGTTAAGTGAGATTTAATGAGGGTTGTGGTTTTCCCTGATGAGTGTTAGGGGCAGAGGAAGAAATATTTGGAGCATATGCTGGGTTCTACTGGTGATAATAATACATATCTAATATAAACAGGGTGAAAAGAAAAGCAAGGATGTAAAGGAATTGAGGGACAGTGAAAAGGTTTTAACCATCACTGTATTTAGGTTATAGAGGGGTCCATAACTTTTGAAACAGGCAAACTAAAGATGAAAGGTAGTGATTAGAAAGTAGGGTCTTCAGAGTTAATGTAATGGTGGAGTGAGTTACCTGTACAGAGAGGTCCGGGGTATGACCGCGGGAGGGACTGGCTGAGTTAGGATGAGTTAGCAAGGGACTGGGTGTGGCCATGGACCTGTGAGTCCACAGCATTGCAGGGTTTTCTCTATGAAAACTGAAATCGCTGAGAACCCAAACTAAAAAAGTGTTGGAGAGGGTGACAATGAGCCAGGGGCTCAGCTCTTGTGGGAACGAGGGAATGACTCAGGGGTCTAGAGATGGTTCCCTAACCAGGGGGTTCAGTCTGGCAGCATAGCCTTCCAAGCCAAGAGTGTTACAGGGTCAGGGGCAGAGGTATGCAAGAGTAATAAAGAGCCAGGAGGATTCCTACCCAACCTCCAGGCCCGGTGGAAGAGGGGTATGGGAATGGAAAAAAAAAGTCACTTCTTAAGAGGACAGCTGATGAAGCTATGTCCTTAGGTAGAGCTTGAGTTTTTTCTTTTTAGGAGCAGGTTCTAGACCCATAGAGATCTGGCCTCCTCCAAGAGCTGCCTCCCTGATGTGGTCTGTGTTGTGCCTTCCCGGGAGTTGTCTGCTCTTTGGCCAGAGACCTTTCTGTGATACAAGTTACTATAGTGGCTACGCACACAACCTTTCAAGTCCGACTGCCTTGATTCAAATCTGGCAGGAATCTACTCCACTACTTATTAACTCTGTGAACTTAGGCTAATTGATTAAACTTTCTGTGCTTCAGTTTCATCATCAGAAAACGGGGGTAATAATGGGCTTAATTATGGGGTTGTTGTGAAGATTAATGGAATCAATATAGGCATAGTCCTTGGAACAGTGCCTAGAACATGGCAAGTGTGCATATTAGTTTCTGCTATTGATATTATTTTTGAAATGAATATTCTACTCCTGATGGGTTCCTTGTTCTGTTAGGACAGAACGGTGAAGGGAGGTGCACCTGAAGATATAGGGATTTTGCTGATAATGGGCCATGGGGGAATTGAGATAGTTAGGGGTAACCAGATTAGGTGGTGGACAGAGGTCTCAGGGATGATAAGAGATGAGCTGAGGGAGTCTTAAGGCTTCTTATGCAGAAGTGACCAGAGATGAAGAACAAGATGGACTCTGTCCTGTTGTGTCTCAGGTTGGAAGGGAAGGAGGGGCAATATTGCTAGGGGCAGGGGCCCTGTGATTTCCTTCAGGGAAGGAAGCTGCTGGATGGGCACGGTTGGGCGAAGGGCCATCTTGCTTGGAGTTCAAGGGCTCCTTCTTCACTTCTGCCAATGGACATGGTGGGTGTGGTTTGCAGCTATTTCCCTGGTGTCTAGCATGGTTCTTGGGTCCAGGAGAGGCCCACTCCATCCTTGCTACAGAAATAAAAGATATTTCTTATTTTTTTAATGTTTACTTATTTTTGAGAGAGAGAGAGAGAGAGAGAGAGAGAGAGAGAGAGAGAGAGAGAGAGAGAGGGAGGACATGAGCAGGGGAGGGGCAGACAGAGAAAGAGAGAGAGACACACACACAGAATCTGCAGCAGGCTCCAGGCTCCCAGCTATCAGCACGGAGCCTGATACAGGGCTCGAACTCATGAACCATAAGATTGTGACCTGAGCCAAAGTCAGACGCTTAACTAACTGAGCCACCCAGGAGCCCCTGGAAGGTGCTTCTGGAGATGCACACACTGTCATGAGCTTTCCCATCAGCCCAGCCTCTTCTAATACCTCACACTACCCGTTCAGAAATCTGTCTACTCCCTTGGTCGGATTCCTTCTGAATTGTACCAGGCATCCCAGTGCCCCTCTGTACCTGTGATGGTGTTGCTCACAAATAGTTGTCCTTGAAGCTCACCTCACCCAGAGTTGAGATAAAAGGCGTCATACGATGTTCCCAAAGCTGTGTCTCAATTGCCTGAGCAGATGCTACCGACAACATTAAAATTGAAATGAGAAGGACTTGTTGGGCCTTGTAGTTTTCTGATGGGACAGTTTCTTTTCTCTTTGGCTCAGTGCTCAAGATTTTGTGAGACATGAAGCTGTCCTGCTGCCGTTCCCCCGTGGCTGCCTATCCTTACCTGCTGTGCCGTCTGCTCTCCTGTTATGGGCTGTGCGGATGAGCTCATCGGAGCTCCAGGACCTGGGTCCTGGGAGACAGCGTTGTTGCAGGTGGTAATCCAGGGGAAAATTACCCACAGGCATATGCTCTTTGGCTCCCATACTGTCTTACAAATCGGGAAATCTTACGTAAAATTCCAGATTTATGACTTTTTTGAGGAGATTGGAAGGCTCAACCACACTGACTCTGGGATCCTTCGTGGCAACGGTTGGGGGGGGGGGGTGAGTCATGGCGCCCCCTGCAGGCAGAACAGAACACATGCTCTGAGTCACTAGAGACCCCTCCATGTATGCTTCCTGGGACGCCAACATTTATATTATGGGTCTGTGCTTTTTATGGGCGTTGGCATTTAAACCTTGAGCCACCCAACCTAACATAGAGGGGCATCTGAGGGCATGTGCGGAGTAAAGCAATTTGTGAAGGATTAATGACTACATGGAATATTGATGTGCCGGCCACCAAACCGCTCTTGGACTCCTTCTGGCTATTTGTGAGAGTAAACAACTTACATAATCTCTTAAAAAAAAAAAAGCAAAGTCCTAACTAATTGACACATTCTGCTCTTCCTGGAAATTTTAAACATAAATGAGAAGCATGGGAAACTATTGCCTAATGTGCTTGAGAATATGGTGGCTATCAAAGTCGAAGAGTGCCTGGTTCCTTCCCGGGGTGGTGGAGGATTTCACAGTTTCTTTATTCTTCCGTGCTGTAGCAACACCAATTATCGCCTACTGGACTCTTCCTGGTGTGTGTGTGTGTCTCTGTGTGTGTGTTGTCACTTCGGAAACAGGTAGCAGAATAGTGCCTTTTTTTAAATTTTTTTATTTTTTGTGACAGCCTTGCAAAAAAAAAAAACTGAACAGTCTCATGACACAGGTTATTTTTTTATCCCTCCAAGAACAACTCAGGCCCTGACTAGCTGTGATCTTGGGTGAGTTATTTAACCTTCCCAAACCTCAGTTTTCACCTCTATAAATCTGAAAGTAACAGTTTTCTCTTAAGGTGTTTTTGTGAGGATTAAATCAGTGCTCTTCGTGGAGGGGTTTGGCACAGAGCTTCTCCCTGAGAAGCTGTGCACTGAGTCTTTCTGTTCAGGGTATTTGTAGGGAAAGACCCCGAGCAGAGAAAGAATCCTGGGGGACGTCTGGGGATCTCCAAACACCCAGACCCAGAGCAGGGGTCGTGGGGAAGGGAAGGCGGGGGGTCTGTCTCATGGAACCAGGGCGCAGACAGTCTTGAGAGAGGCTGGCCGTTCATCAGCTCCTCTGAGCCACCAGCCCTGGGACAGTTCTCTTCCTTCAGGAACCAGGTTTACGACATTACTGCTCAAAACAATGATTTCCCCTGAGGACCATGCAGGGGAAAATTCCTGGGCCACAACTCTCCGACTCTGATGTCTATTTCTTTAAAACCATTTCCCCAGGGAGACAGGCCAGTCAGCCTGGATTTTCGAAAATAGTCCAAATCCTCATTCGTCATTAACCTTGTTGAGGTAGCAAGTCTTTATGGAGCACCTTTGAACCGCGAGGCGCTGCATTGTGTTCCGGGGATACAATGATCAAAGAAACGCCTCTGCTCTCATGTAGCTGACGGTCTAGGGGAGGACGTGGATAAGTCAACAGACATGAAATATAGTTTGATAAGTGCTACAGCTGGGTATCCTCAAGATGCTGTGGGAATTCCCGGAAAGGGCAATGAGACCACTTTGGGGAAATATGGGAAGTCTTTTTGGAAGAGGCAAGTGCGAATTGAGACATGAAGAATAAATAGGGGTTTCCAGGCCAATAAGGAGGGGGAGGACAATTTAGGCAGACAGAGCAGCTTGTGCAAAGGCCCAGAGGCAAGACAGTATAGCAGGTTTAGAAGTCTGTCGGTGTTCACGAAGACCGAGTGCTGCTGGGAAGTCCCATTGGGGCTGCTCAGAGAAGCAGAGTCCCTATCAGGGCTCTGTGCCGTATGAAGGAGTTTGAACTTGATCCTTGAATTGTTCCAGACACTCCAACATGTTGCAGCCCGGTCTGCATCTCTGAGACAACTTTGCAGACCCAGAAGTGGCCCACATAGCCCCGCTTTTGAAATGCATGGTCACCATGGTTGTTACCTGGATGACATGGTCCACGTTTCTGATGTAGAAAGAAAATGGCCGGAGCACACACCTTTTGCATTTGCATGGGAAAGTGCCCTTTACTTGCGTCCCATGATCAGAACAGTGCAGCCCTAGGTATGGTTTTTGGCCAACTAGAACTCATGTATCCAGCATAAAAATAGTGCACCACTCCTGATCTTAGTGATGCCACCACTGACTTACCCGTCCTCACATCTCTGAGCTTTCAGGAATTTCAAATATGGCGAGTGCCCATTTCATGGCTTCCAACTCAGGTTTGCAAAATGATGGGTAAAGCTCTTCATTTTGCCAAAACTGATTTGATCTCTATCTCCACCTCCATGCCACTGGCAAGGGAAGCTCAATCTTAGTTAAGTCAGGAAAAACTCAGCCAATTCAAGGGCTTCTCAGTTCCTCCCTCTTCTCTTCTCTATGACTTCATATAGCTTCCAGGAGGCTCGAGTGCTGTCTGTAAAGTTTTGAGAGTTGCATCTGGTTCTTGGTCATCAGTCATCACATATTCTCTTTGCTTGTACCACTACTCCCTATTTGTCATTGGCTGCACTTCCTGGCCTCCTTTGGGACGTCTGAGCCCTCATCTTTTCTCTGGTGGTTGGTTCTTAATGGACACTCTTATCTCCACAAGCTTACCTGGAGACACCGGGGTCCAGCAGCCTTAAAGACTGAATGGAAAGCATTTGCCCTCTTACCTTACCACGTGGTAAGGCCTTTGAGTCAATTTCTCTATCACTGTGGCTCCATGTTAGGGTGGAAATGGAGAATCCTAAAACCTTGTTCACTTTCCTGGGCTCTGCTCAGCAGGTGAGCTATGATTCCCTCTGCTCTTGGCCTTTGGATTTCCCTCTCAGCCCTACAGACTTGACCCCAAGGGGACAAGAAACAGAGATGTCTCATAGGACCACTCATCACTTCTGCCTTTTTCCACTTTAGGAGATTTTAATCTAAAAGGAGTGGTCATAAAAACTGGCTCTAATTGATCATGGATTTTTTTTCTGGGAAGTAAACTTTATGCTCGGGGTTTTTATGGACTCTGCTTTGGAACTCCAGTATCCCTTTCTCTCAAACTTTGCCTCAGCCATGGGTTCAAACATTGATTTTGAAATGCAAAAGCTGAGCATGACCATATTTATCTTTTCCTTTTTATTGCTGTAGCAATAAACAACCTTCCCCAAGAGTAGTTGGAACAGAACAGTCTCACTGCTGGTTTATGGAAGGTGGGAATAAAGGAGTAACCAGGCAAAACTCTCATGGATTACCTCCCTAACAGGCTGTTCTTCTCCCCAAAATTACTCATTGCAATTAATAAATAGGAAGGACTGTTGAGTCTTACAGAGGGCTGTAGAAGGAAGGAAAGTAGAATCCATAAGGTCATGTGACCATGACATATGTCCATAGATCTGGTCCATGCTGTCCACGGTCTAGAGAGCTGAGTATAAAGACCTGTTTACTTTCTTCCTACTTAGAAGAAATATCACAAGGCAACTGAGTGATAGAAATGCTATGCTAACAAAACCATCTGCTCTAATCTCCCTCTGCCTCTCCCCTGCTCCATGTATGTGTGTGCACGTGTGAGTTTCAACTCTTTACACACCTTTGCACATAAGAGAAGGCAAAGGCTGTTGCATACGGTGCCCTCCAAGTGCAAAAAGATGGTGGTAATCACAGTTCTATCCAGTGAACTCACTGCAAAGTTAGATGAAAGCATACCAGTAGCTTCCTGGTTGTTTGGATCTGGCCATGGAGTTCCCAGGAACATGATTCCAACACATGGTGTACAGAGGAAGTCTCCCAGCCTAATGGGTATCAGAGACTTCTTTCAAACTCTCTTTCCAAAGTTGGGCATTAGAGTTGTCTGTTTATACATTTGTTTGCACCTTGGAATGTTAACTGGGAGAGTTGAACTGCCTTGGGCAGACATAGCATAGACTATCCACAGTGTGTAAATCCTTGGATTAACCTCAGAGACTGAGCTCATCATAAGCCCCAAGCTCAAAGAATGATACCCTAGTTTTGGGTGAAAAGTTTACTTTCAAGTGACTAGGACATCCTTGGTCTTTGGAGGTCTCTATGGTATTCTGGTTCAGAATGGGCCTCAGGCATTACAAGTCGGGTTTTTTTTTTTTTTTGAGAGAGACAGAGAGAGAGAGCAGGAGAGGGGCAGAGAGAGAGGGGCAGAGAGAAAGAGAGGGAGAATCCTAAGTAGGCTCTGCACTGTCGGTGCAGAACCCAATGTGGGGCTCAAACTCACAAATGGTGAGATCATGACCTGAGCGGAAACCAAGACCTGGATGTTTAACTGACTGAGCCACCCCACAGTGTGTTTAATTCAGGTGTCTGGCATGGTGTTCTATAACGGGTTAGCTGAGGTCTTGGGACACTCCAACCCTACACATGCGAAAGAAACCTTGGCCCTCTGATCATGGGAGCCTTCTAATCCCTCAGAGATTCCTGCCTGAGAAGAGCATCTTTGTGTATTGGGGGCCTTGGGCCACCCCAAATAGTCTCATAATGTAATTCATGGTGGATGCCTGTTGCTCACCTAGAGCCCTGGGCCATGCTGTATCCATTTCACCTCTAGAGGGGCCCACGTGACTGACCTCCGATAAAAACCCTGGACACGAAGGCTCAAGTAAGCTTCCCTGGCAACCACACTTCATATGCATTGTTAAGCATCATTGCTGGGAGAATTTTGTCTTGTCTGGGCTACTGTACGGAGAGAGGGCAGCTGGATGTTCACACTTGGTCTCCCCTTGACTCTGCCCTATGCACCATTTCCCTTTGCGAACTTGAATCTGTATCCTTTTCCTGTTATAAATTATAACCATGTGCATGACAGCTTCTCTGACTTTTATGAGTTCTTCTCCTGAACCACTGAACCTGAGGGTGGTCTTGGGGCCCCCTGACCCAAGTGGAAACAGTACCAAATGTCACCTCTTGCCATGTTTTGGAGTTTTTCATGACCCTTACAATTCCCACCCACCCCCGCCTCCAACTGGCTTAGGCCTTGTTTTTTTCACATAAATCCTTCTGGAGAGTTAAAGTTTCCTCGTAATCTCTGAGGTCCCACGCCACCCCAGGCACAACTTCGGCACCCTTGTTGTGGGACTATCCAATCTCCAGTCATAGATTGCTCTCACTTCCTCAGTGTCAATAACTACTTCCATTAACTTCAGCAGTCCACACCCACTGCTGCCTCCTATACCTTGCCCCTCACCTGGGATAGCTCAAAATACAAAGCCATCTGCTTGGAAACCAAGCTCTCCAACCCCGTTGGGCCAGATCTTAGGGGCATGAACCTTGGAGTCGGAGAAGTCCAGAGTGCAGTTACTTTGCGTAAAACTGAACTGCATGACATCCTATGTGTAAACCTCAGCATGATGCCCAGTGCATCCACGCCAGGGATCGTAGTAAGGGCTGCTCTTATCAAGCTTCTAATGGTTAATTTTATGTGCTAACTTGACTGGGCCATGGGATGCCCAGATATCTGGTTAAACATCATTTCTGTCTGTGAGGGTGTTTCCAGAAGAGATTAACCTTTGAATCGGTGGACTCCATAAGCCAGATGGCCCTCCCAGTGTGGGTGGGCTTCATCCAACCCACTGAGGACCTGGACAGAATGCAAAAGGCAGAGGAAAGCGCCGGTTTCTTTCTCTGCCTGACTGCTTAGGCTGAGACATTGGTCTTCTCCTGCCCTTGGGCTGGGGCTTACAACATTGGCTCTCCTGGTTCTCGGGCTTTCAGACTTGGACCAGAACCACTAGCTTTCTTAGCTCTCCAGTTTGAAGACAGCAGATCATGGGACTCTGCTCACCCTCCACAGCTGCAGTCATGAGTCGATTCCTTAAAGTGAGATTTACAAAGAATTGGCTCTGTTTCTCTGCGACCCCTTGACAAATACAAAGCCTTATTGCTTAAATATGTGCTGTCTATATTTGATGCCTAATTTTGCAGACTGTCGGAACTTTCTTGGCCTTGCCCATATCCCCTTCCAGGTTAGATTGAATCACCCATCCCGGCAAGGAAATACAGATCCAAACCCTTATCTCCGTCATCTTCTTATTGCCTCCCTTCCATCCCCAGTGCTGTGTGGGTCCACCTGCTTGTCTCCTCTCTTCCTACTCTGAGTCTGCTGGACAGCGTTCAAGGAAAATCATAGAACCATGCTGAATTGGTTCCATTACACATTTATGAGCTTCCCAGCCTCTGCTGGGCTGCCAGTGCCACTCAGCCACTTTTTAATTTTCTCTAGTTGACTTTCTCTCACTTTTCCTTCAGCAGCTGTCCCTGACCTCCATTCAGCCCATCCAACCCACCATCACCCTCCTAACCCACAGCCGTGGCCCGCTGAGGCTCCACAGAGAAAACAGAGACTAACAGTGGCCTATCTCACATCCACTCCTTGTCCTTCTGAAGCTAGTTATGTGTCCACCTGTATCTACTTCCTCCCTGATTCTATATGAAGAAGTTGTTACTCATTGCCAAAGTCAACCTTCTCAACAGTAAGTGCTGGCTCTTTTATTTCCTGTCTTCTTTTCTAGGAAGAATTTAACTCCTTCCCTTATCTCTCTCTCTCTCTTGCTCTCTTTCTCTTGCTTTCCTTTCCCTCGCCCACTCCAGGACTTTCTTCCTTGTATACAAGTATATCAATATTCCCTCTCTCCCATCCTTTTTCCTCTTCTTTCTAGACCTGCCCACTGGGTCCCCAGCTTCTTCACCGCCTAAGAAGCACCTGCTTGCTCTTATCAAGTGACCCTTCCCTTTGCTGCCCAGTGTCATCATGTCAGGAGGAGCTTTTCAAACTCCCGATGCTCATTTGTTATCCCAGACCAAGGCTGATAACAACTAGTCTATTCCCTCTCTTCCAATTCAAGTCTCTGTGCATGCTGATCAAGTGTCTACACTGATGACCAAAGTCACCTAAGACTCCCTCATTCCCCAGTTCTGTCCCCACCTCTTGGACTCCAGGCTGTACAACATTTATGAGCATATAATGTAATACACACTTTCCCATCTAGACTTCCACAGCATGGTTCTATCCTAGCTCTTCTGGTGTACCCATACCTCTGCCCTTACCCATCTGATTCCACTGTCTACATTATTCAGCAGTAATATCATTCACTTCCACCTCTCTCTATTTTTTGTCTTCTCTATTCCTTCTCCATCAGTGTGGCCAACATGTCTCCTGTCCCCACTAAATTAGCCAAGCTACAAAAACTCAGAAGTGTCATTGACATATCTCACCCCTGTCATACCTTCATCTAAAGGCTAGGTGTCAGTTGGCAACAAAATAAAGTCTAAATCCCTTAGCCTGCATTTTAAGACCCACTGCAAATTGGTTCCAGTTGCTTTTCAGCTCTTTTTCCAGCCACATCTTGCTCTTCAATTTCACCACAAAGATGCACACTGTTCGCTGACCACATTTTTATTTCTCTGTGCCTTTATCCTTGCTCTTTCCTGGATCCCTGTCTAGCCTTCAATCTATCTCGTGACCTTCTAACTCACCTTCATGGTCCAGATAAAATATCACATCTCCCTGGCACTCTGCACTCATTTGTATTCTCATAGGGCTTTATAATAAGCTCTAATTAACTATTACCAATGTGTTTTATGGTTGCTGATTTATTTTCTGCCTCCCCTACGCGATGGTAAACTACTACATGGCCAGGGGCCAGGGCTCATGCATTTTTTGATTTTTAATACCCAGTGTAGGGAATGCTGCAGGAGGTCAGTGGGCATCTGCTGAGTAGAAGCAGTAAGGATGGGGTGCACATGGTCCAGAGAGACCAGAGGAGCAGCAAGCTGGGATTCAGTGAGACTTTGGAGAGAGAGAGACAGAGAGAGAGAGAGAAAGATAGAGAGAGAGAAGAGTGAGCAAGCAGGACTAGGTATTGTGTTACATGGAAAAAGTACTAGAGTTGCTCACAAAATATTCCTTGCTCTCGGTGTCAGGGACAGAAAGCTGAGCTGGATAGAGCTGCGTCTGACGTAATATGTTATATATTATGTTTCTATGCCTGTGTACTGAGAAGGAGCTGAATTGGATTATCTCCCTGCCCCAGGAAATAGCCATGTAGTGAGCGTAATGGGATCAAGGTGCAGTGACTGAAATTCTTCACAACCTCCCGGGAGGAGATCAACGGGAGTCTCATAGGGAGAGGGTGTGTGGGCCTCCACCTTGAGGATAAGCAGAGACCTGTCAAGTCAGGTGACAGTTTTGGGAGCTGCTGGGCAGCAGGTGAAG